>NW_026694776.1:0-61339 GCF_021218885.2 Marmota monax | reverse complement strand
AAGGTGTTAGTGACTGCAACCAATCTGACCTTTTCCCCAGAAGAATCCACTCACCAGAACTGACAGGCCAGCAGGAGGCTTTTCAGAGCATCCTAGGATGGATTGGAGTTGCCCTCTGAGTGAAGCTGAGGAACATTTCTCAGGAGCTCCCCTCTACTCTGGGGCCGATTTCCAAAGGCCCATCATTAGAGGCAAATTTGGTGTGAGGGTAGGTTATAAATAGATCCTGGATGAGCCCCCAAATGTTATAATTAAAGCTTCATCCCAGGATTTAATGAACTGATTTTCACACCACTCCTATATAATTGAATCAAGCCTTTATTTAAGCACACTAGTGGCAACTGACCAGAACATACAGCTGTTCCACTGATCAGCCCCAACAATTGCAAGGGCACTCCTTATAAGCCTAAAAACTGCAAAAGGGATGTTCAGGGGTCTAGCCAATTCAAGCAAGTCAGGTTACAGAAGTGGGACAGTGCAGTCAAGTGATGGGAAGCCTAACCAATGACAGTTAGCCCAGTCACCCCAGTTACAGAAACAGAGCCCAGTTACCCTAGTTACATAAACAATGCCCCATTACGTAGTTCCATGCTCTTAAAGGTTTCTATAGCAAAAAGAAAAGAACATCTTGCTCCAGTCATGACCCTTCTACTTGGCATGGTTGTTTTACAGGATGAAGTCATAAAACAAAATGGAGTCACATTTGCTTCTACTATCACACACAAATCTTCCAGAACTTCCAGACCTGGGTCTCCCATAGCTGACTGTGGTGAGTTGGGAATTTAGAGTAAAGGCTTTCAAGCTGTCTTTATCACCTAAAAATTGTTTAAATTTACTTGACAAGCTATTTGGGTGTTGTCAAAGTAAAAAAACTTAGTTTTTTTCTTGGTTAAAATATATATAACTAGACCATTTGTAAAATATTGTTTTCTGCTGAGTGATTTGAGTAATTTCCATTCTATTACCTTGTGTTTTGTTAGAATTTGCATGTCTTAACTGAAATATTTCAGCAATTTTATCAATTTTGGAACCCCATAAAGTGCTTATAATATTCAGTATATTTTATGCATGCAATAGTTTTATGCACATCAATTTAGAATTTGTTTTTTTTTTTTTTTTTTTTTTTTTTGCAGGGGGGTTACCAAAGATTAAACTCAGATGCACTCAACCACTAGGCCACATCCCAAGGCTTATTTTGTATTTTATTAGTATATTACTGGGTTCCTTAGTGCCTCACTTTTACTGAGTTAATCTTTGATCTTGTTATCCTCCTGCCTCAGCCTGCAGAGCAGCTATGATTAGAGGTGTGTGCTATACACCCAGCTTCAAATTTTAGTGTATACTTTGGATTGTAAAAGCCTTGTTGTAAAAGTCCTACACTCTGTCCCTTTATAACCTTTAGTTCACAAAGTAGATTTAAAATGTGTTCCACTTGATGAAACAAAATTGCAGAAGTTTCCAAGTTAAAACATTGATCACTATAGAAATAAACTAGAAATTAAGATGCATTTATCATGCTTACCAACTGCATTTCTAAACTAAAGTGTAGTCTCTCAAATTTCCTACAGAGAGGAAAGCACCATGTTCCCATTTTTAATTTATGCTCTCCTTTTCTTTCTTTCTTTCTTTCTTTCTTTCTTTCTTTCTTTCTTTCTTTCTTTCTTTCTTTCTTTCTTTCTTTCTTTCTTTCTTTCTTTCTTTCTTTCTTTCTTTCTTTTACTGGGGATTGAACCAGGGCTAATCTATCACAATATTACAACCCATTTTGAAATGGTCTCACGAAGGTGCCGAGGCTGGCCATAAACTTAGTTCCCTTGTGTCTCAGTCTCCCCAGAAGCTGGGATAGTAGGCATGCACCATTGAACTGGGTCTCTAGTTGATTTTGTTTTAAATAACAATGGATTAAGTATTGCTGATTATTACTGCATCATGGATACACATCACCTCAAAATATGAAGGCACCCTCTGAAAGCCAGAACTGATTCTGGAAAAAGTTATTTTCTTTAATGAAAATTAATGGAAGACATTAGTTTTTAATTTTCTGTTCAGACCTGGGGCTAAAATTCAGGACCTTACTTGTGCTGGGCAAGTAAGTGCTCTACTACTGATTATATCCCCAGTCTTATATTCTAATTTGAAAATTTAAAAACTTAATTCATTTATTGGTACTGGGGATTGAATACAATGTCACTCTACAACTGAGTCACATCATGAACACTTTCTTATTTATTTCTTTTTTTTATTCTGAGACAGAATCTCAATAAATTATTGTGGTTGGCCTCACATTTTCAATCCTCCTGCCTCAGCCTCTCAAGTAGCTGGGAAAACCTTGGGTGTGAAACCTTGGGTTCAATCTCCAGTACTAAAAATAAAAATAAATACATCATTCAAATATATAGAATCAGGGCAGCAGTAGGGCAGATGTCTAGCACTAGGAACATGGGCTTCTTTTACTGTAGGTAGGACCCTTTCATTCTGAGGTTATGTAAAAACTGCCTTCTCCAGAAATGGACATTATCTAGGATAACTTCAAACTTTTATTGTATTTATTTATTTATTTTTATTTTTTTTCTGATATACCAAATAGTAAACTTAATTTAGATTAATTTGTAAAAATATGACTCTTCTAAGTCAATATTGCTCTTCTCCAAAACAGTACTTTTTTCCAGTACAGAAAGAATGACACCTACAAGACTGTCTTCCCTCACACTAAAGCCTATGGTTATTTTTCAGGAAAAATTTTAAAGGAAATGGATCCTTTATGGAAAATGACTCAGGAGATGCAAAATAATCTAAATGAAGAAGTTAGGAAGTCTCAGTCCTTTGTCGTAAGTTTGAAAAAGTTTTCTGTTTTTGTGCAGACTACAATGATCCTATCAGGCCAGTTTGAGTTATCATTGGAGGAAAACATTTTCCTCTCAGAAAAAGCAGGGAATTCTGTTAATAGTACAATCCTACTGGCTAACACAAGCTCATGTATAGAATACTGGTATGTGTGGTGAATGAAGCATGACTAGTATTACTAGTCCAACTTTGGAGGTTTGGATAAATCTTTACAAACACTGAGGATAAGACAGTATTGCACTACTTAGTTGGAAAGGGAGGAGATAGATAGATTTTTAACTATGGGTGAAGTGGAGCATTTTTGTTTTGGTTTTCATTTAGGGTTTTATACAGTATGTATGGAAATATTTAAAAATATTTAGAAGAATCAGACAAAGAAACAGAAGGAATGACAGAAGATCCAGTTAAAAAGGAAATAATGCAGTAAGAAACCTTAAGAGACATCATAGGGTGATAGCCTGGGACCACTAAGAATCTTGATTTTAAAAAAGAGAGAGACAAGAAACTGAGGAAGGATGGTAGACAAGATTAGTAAATATATAAGAAACTTTCCAGGCAGATGACAAAAAGTACTTGCTTGATGCTAAGACAATAATATTTGAAGTTTTACATTTTCCTTTGAATGTAATATTTTGAAATAAATATCTCTGCAGGACTATGTAGCCTTAAGGAAAAACATGATCAGAGTTCAATATCAGAGGATGCATTAGTTTCTTCTGGAGGAGGAGCAATTTCAACTGGAGACACTAGAAAGAGAAGCACAGGAGATTTTGCAGCAACTCAGAGACAGTGAAATAAAAATGGCCCAACAGAGGGAAAGTCTAAAGGAAATGTAGAGGGAGCTGACTGAGATGTGTCACAGACCCGACATGGGAGTTGCTCGAGGTAATCATGGAGGGTCCATCCTGAGAGAGAGGAATTCTTGTCTTGGCAATGTTGCCTATAGAGACCACTGTGATCACCTGAGTGACACACATGTACTCCTTCAAGCTCATCATTGTCCAATTACTTGTTTCCGTATATTCTGGTAATCTTGATAGATTGTAAGTCTATTAGAAGATAAATGATACAAAATTCTAGTGTTGTTAAAAGTACTACACAAACAGAGAAATTATCCAAAGGCTAAGTGGTCATAGGAAGTTTAACTTTGTTGAGGAAATATTTAATTTGTTTCCCAACTCCATCATCACCCCCCTGTTCTCCTGCACAAAAACAGTGGAGGCTTTCCCCCTCTCCTAGGCAAAGTGTACAGAGTTTTCTAATCAATTTCAATGCACTATCTTTCAAATAGTTTTCTGTTTAGTTGTAATTGTTAGAGGGGGTCAGATCTCTCCTGGGACTAAGCCTGGGAGATGAGTGACACAGGAACTGAGGTCCTGTTGCATCACTGCACAAATGCTTTCTAAGCTGAATCCTCTCAGTGCACACCAAGGCTGTCTTTTAAGTTTAGTGGGGGCTTTGATATTAACATAGCCTCAGGCAATTTCTTAGAGGGGACTGAGGAAAAGAAAATATCACACAAACCAAATAAATAAATAGGCTTGCCAGAGTACCAGAGACAATCCTTCTCTATATCATTATTAATATTATATCTTTTTTTTTCTTTTTCCTTTCTTTCTTTCTTTTTTTAGTATTTTGGGGATGTATTTGAAAGGTGAGTTATTTAATTCTCTCTGGTTCATGAGAATTTGTTGTTGTTGTTGTTGTTGAAAAGAGGATGTTCTTGATTTCAGTTATTAATATCTTTTCCTGTTGTTACTTAATGTTGTGTTTGAAAAGAGGCTCCAAGATAATATATTCCTTGGTTTCAAAAATGTGCTTCTTACATGGATGAATTCAATTATACCTACAAATGATTTGGTGTTCTGTGCTTTGTTTCACCCATTCTTTCTATCCTCTTCAGCCCAGTCCCGATACATCTTAGAAAAGAAATTTTCCTAAGGTATCCCATAAAAGCATTCTATTCTAGGGTGAGTTTACAAATAGAGAAAATGACACTTCACCAAAACAGGAGATTTGTAAAATACTTTGGATTAAAAATTGATATTTCTGTGATGATTTTGTGTTTAACCTTTGGTTTGAAAGTATAACTGATATCATTCTTCCCAGGATTGAGTTGGTGCAGATGCAGAAGCCCCAGCCAGTGAACCCAGAGCTCTCTTCATTATGTATTACTGGAATCCTGGACATGCTGAATAAGTTCAGAGGTAAGAGTGAGCCTCTGGCAGACAGGTTCAATTTTTTAGTAGGTTCCTCAAATAAGAGGCTTCTCACTTTTAATTTTCTGACATGGAATCATTTATATTTTCTTTCCCTGTCTAGTCATAATACAATAATCAAGACCACACTTCTTAACTTATAGCTCAGATCCATATTTTAGTTCTGATACAGGTAGTACAAGACAAGGAATACTATTGGTGTTTTGTGGTTATTAAGCAATACAATGCTTCCTTCTTAGAGAAGCAATCAATATTTTGTGATATTTCAGTTCATTCTAATTTTGAAGATTTAAATATGATTGGTGGTTTTTAATCTATTCTATATCTCAAGTGTTTTTATGCTATGCATTGGAAAATAGTAAATATTATTTATAAAATCTAAGATTCAATGAACAAAAAAGTAACAAAGTTTGCTATAAATAGAAGAATTTTAATACAATCTGATGGATTTCAAGACAACTGAAAGGTAAGTGATCTCTCAACATAACCAAGTCATGTTTGTGCCCCAGTAGAGAAGAGGTCTAGATAGCAGAATGCCAAAACACAAATTACAATGAATGCATGGTCTCAACAGATCCTGCAAGTCAGAGATTATTTTCTGTAAAGTGTGCAGTTGTTGCTTTTCATCAAATTATTTGATGTTTGAAATGGATCATGAACAATCAGAACAAAGTGATGTCTATTTGTTAATGATATCAGAAACATCTCAAGAAGAGATTTCTACTAAAAAAAAGACTTTGGGGGCATGTCCCTACTTTTCTATTGACAATTAGATATTAAATCACCCCTTAACACAGTACATGATTCTTCAGTTCTCTCTCTCTCTCTCTCTCTCTCTCTCTCTCTCTCTCCCTCTCTCTCTCTCTCTCTCATTTAAAGATTTATGTGGTAGTGAGGGCATAGGAACCCTTCTCCATATATGAGCAAGTCTGAACTTTCTCTGCTCTCCACCATTCCTTACAGGTGGGACAAAAGAAGGGATTGATTAGGTAGTCAATCTTTGCCCCGAGATATGTAAATGTCATTTACTGATTTGAAATTTTTTGTCCAATAGATAATAGAATGATTCCAGGTTGGGCCAACAATTATAAGAGCCTTTCTAATGAAGTTAGAAATAGAATATTTGGAGATGATAGTGCAACTGAAGAGTCCCAGAGAGCGGGATGCTATGTTCCATGGGGTGTTGAGGCCATTACCTCTGGTAGGCACTATGAGGAGGTGGATGTGTCAAATATCCCCAGCCAGATACTTGGTGTCTCTAAAGATTTCACAAGTGACAGTTTGGTTGTGAGGAAGCATTTCTTCTATTTTCCTTGAAGATGAACAACCACTGTAGTCTCTTCACCAATTCCTCATACTTATCTCATTATGTACAAAGGCCTGAGGGTTGGGTTGGGGGTTCTTCTGGATCATGACCATGCAAATATGAGCTTCTATGATGATTACTGAGGTTCCCTCATCTTTATTTTCTTTTCTTCCTCTTTACCCTCCCCTCTGAATCCAATTTTTTCTTTGATTCTATATAAAATTGAAGTTTCCCTGGGCATGGTTTCAAATGAATAAAATCTTAGCTACACAGGAAGCTGAGGCAGGAGGACTACAAAATTTTGAAGCCAGAATGAGCATTTTCAAGAGATTTGAAAGTGGGGAAGGGGAAGGGATGTAACCCAGTAGTAGTCTACCATGTTTAAGGCTTTGGGTTCATTCCTCAGTATAGGAAAATAAAATTGAAAAGAAAAGAAAATTCTAATTCATTGGTGAATGCACATGTCTAATGAAACCTTTCTATGGGTCTTCTCATTCATAGTTAGAAGTCCACACAAGATATTTGTGGGCCTCTTTTAACTTAAGGAAATATAGTCATTTTAATATCATAAATTGTGAAAACAACCTTGAATTTATATGTCTGTTTATTAACTTTTATTTTAATAAAGAGTTGTGAAAGTACCACTATGGGATTGGAACTTGTTTTTCAGTCCCTTCAAAGAATTTCCATACCTATTTATATTTTCTTCCCATTCATTCCCCCTCCCCACCACCCAGAAATCTCTTAACTACTTAGGTCTTTATGGATTTGTGTTCTAGAAACTTCATGAAAATGGAATTTTATCTGTCACTGTTTGTGTCTTCTTTGTATCATTTACTATAAAACTGTCAATGTTCACCCACATTGCAAACTAAATTTTTTTATCTACATATTTGGGGCAAGCAATTACAGAGGATGAAGTGACTTATGTCTTAGTTAAATAAATAACAGAAATCCCCTAAAGGTGCTTAGATTTCTCTCAAGTCTGACGTAGCTGGGTAAATCTTGGTATTTAACAGATTATCATCTCTTCAATTCCTAGTCATTCATCACATCTCAGCTCAAAAGTTTTTCAGGGAAGCCATCCTTACCTCCGTGGACCAGGGCAATTTCTCTTATTACACACTCCAAGCATATTATACCATCTTCTAATTTCCAACAAACTCTCATCAAATGTTAGATATTTATTTCTATTAGACTCTAAATTCCAAGATCAGAAGGTTAGTGTTTGTCATGTTTACTAGCATATTCCCTTTATCTAAAATGCAATGCTTAGAAGAGAGTACATGATACAAATGGAGTGAAAGAAGGGATTTATAAACCAATGAAAGTTAGCATCAAAAAACATGATTATAGCACAAGAATGCTCACCAAACTGCAGCTAACAAGTAAGGGCAGAAAACATCAATGAGTAATGTCAACAATAGACAAGACAAGTAATAGATTGATTTTCAGGTTTGCAATCTGCTATAGGTGGGATCTGAAAGTCCCTGCAAGGGCCACATGTTTGAAGGCTTCTTCTTCATGAGATGAGCTGTGGGTTCATCAGGTATACAACTTGTGTGATATGAATGATGAAAAATGGTTCCCCAGATGGGTTGCACAGCACTGTACATAGACACAGATTTTTGTCTTGGCAGTGAGTCACATCCCTGAGCCCTCCTCACCTGGGTTCATCTGTGCACTTTTTTTTTTTTTTTAAACAAATCCACATCCAATGAAGAAACATACCACTTCAATGTGATTGCGGTTAATTAGAAAGGAGGAGGCCACAACACCTCACATTTACTCCCTCCTTCGCTTCTGAAGCCCCCCTCATTCAAGTACTTCCCTGCACCTTGTTCAGAAAATAGAGGTACAAATAGAAGCATGGGTAAGATTAAGAAGGAATCTGAGCTGCTGTTCCAAGAGGACCACCAAGAGGAGGCTCAGGCCATCCAAACAGGGGGCAAAAGAGTGATAACCAGGAACATGTCTGGAGGGTTGCCCTGAAGAGGTTAATTGTCATATTCAGAAGGAAATTGATTTGCTTGCACAGCTTGGGCATCAGAGTGGATGGTATCTAGCACTACCCAGATAAGAAAGCCTTTGGTCTTTAGAAGACTTCCAAGAGGTAGCTAAAGTCTGATGGCATACACAGGACCAGCCTTCAGAATGTCCTGAAATTGGGCACAGTTGTGCTCTACATGTGGAGATATATATGCTGAACTGTAGGTCATGGACATCCCTTTCATGATCACATATGATCGCCAGAAACATAGTGATAATATGAATATGAATGTATTCATATGCACAAAGGGGACTGATGTAGAACCCAGGTTGGAATAGCAATTTTGAAAAAGTATCTTTTGCAGTTGTGGTAACAAAACACTAGGGGGCACCTGGATACCTTGACTTTTGAAATGCTGATCTCATTTTTAGTTTTTTGGATTACCTGTACGCAGAATTCTTTTTCCAACAGATCAAAAAGTTATGTGAACTGTATGATTGTCAGAAGTCATGCACATGGAAACTACACTTTGAGTGCTTTATAAACAGTGTCAACAATTTAATTTTATAATGATTAAAAAATGGTAGGGGATGACAATGAAAACATGATCTCCAACTTATGATCAGATAAAAAAAAGTCATGCTTCCAACTACGTCAAACCATTTCTTTTCATTGAGGAGACATACTATGGAAAAATTACTTTATCTCTCTTTCTCTCATAAACACACACACACACACACACACACACACACACACACTTTTACTAGGAATTATAAGCATACCGTTATTGCCTTAATTCTCGTCATAAACTCTCCTAGTAAAATCAACATCAACCTTGGGCTATCACTAGTTAGGCCTCATATTCACCTAGAAATGTAATGAGCCTTTTATTTTATTTTATTTTATTTTATTTTTAGTGGTGCTGGGAGTGTATTCAACTCAGTCCCACTAGAAACCAAAGCTTTCTAGATTACATCATTTCTCTACCAATGAGCCCCAGACCCAGCCTTTCCTCTGCAAACTTAAGAAATTCATCCAAGCTGGGTGCAGTGGGGCAAGCCTGTAATCCCCAGCTGCTTCAGATACAGAGGCAGAAGGAGTCCAATATTAAAGTTAGCCAGAAGTTAACAGGGCCTTAAGCAACTTCTTGAAATGTAATTTTATATTAAGAAATATAAATCCCGGGTGCAGTGGCACATGCCTGTGATCCCCATGGCTTGGGAAGCTAAGCAGAAGATTTGGGAGTCCTCAACCATAAGCAAAGCACTAAAGAACTCAGTGAGACCCTGTCTCTAAACAAAACACAAAATAGGCCTGGGGCCTGGGGATGTGGCTCAGTGGTCAAGAACCCCTGAGTTCCATCCCCAATGCAAAAAAAACAAACAAAAAAAAAAGGACTGGGGATGTGGCTCGGAGGTTAAGTAACCCTGGGTTCAATTCTACTACCAAAATGGAGGAGGGGTAGTATTCATTCATCATGAGCTTATGGATCTTATATTCTAATGTTCTCCCAAGACTTTTCAGAGATGAAGAATAATACATGACAGAGAAATTTTCTGTTCTATCACAGCACACCCTAGGTATAGGCAGAACTCAGAGCAGAAGCTTGCCTGGGAACCCACAGAACCATGCATTCAATTCTGTATTAGATCCTCTCAATCAGCAGAGACAATCAAAGCCTCTGATCACAGAGACATTCCCTTTTAGAAAACAATACTATATCATTGTTGACTTCTTTGGACTAAAGTCCCAAAGGCTGAACTTTCTGCTTTCTTTAAGATACCCAGGATCTTTGCATTTCCCAAGGTCTAATGAGGAAGAGAGAGAGAATGACATTCAATAATTTTAGAAGCTAGATAATGTCAGAAAAGAATGGGGAAATTTGATTTTCATATAAATTAAGTTAGAAAAATGTTAACAATACTTATATCCTTAGGAAGTAGAATAAAATGTATATCCATTTAAACCCAAATGGGAAATATTGTCATATTTATAGGATTGAGATGTTGGAGATTCAAATGATCCAGGCAATGAGTCCAGAGCTCACATTAGGGCACATCACTGGAGTCCTGAACATATCAATAGCTTCAGAGGTAACAAACAGTCCTCTGACAGTCAGCCCTCAATTTCTTTCTTTATTGGTTTTCTGAAAAAAACAATCCCCATTTTTAATTTAAAATATTTGATATGAAAGTATATATGATTTTCTATAATATTTGTATCTTCTTTCCTCATATACTCATATTACAATGACCAAGATTGACCTTTTAACTAAAGATTGTGAATGCAAAATTAAGACCACACTTTAGGTACATCTGAACACAGCCACAGTAAGGAAAAACAGAACATTTAGCTTCTGTGATTATGAAGAAACTCAATGCTTAGTTTTCAGAGTAACAATTAAAGGTTTGTGTTCAGAGAGTTTAATTTTGGAATTTTGAATATGAAATAGTGGTTTTTAATTTGTCTTTTATTCCAGTTTATCATGAATTGTACAAAACATACATTATTCAGAAATCACAAAGTTTTGACCAAAATAATGGATATGTACAAGAAAATGAAACTCAGTTTTCATAAGCAGAACAATTCCAATGCTGTCAGATTTCTACACAGATGAAAATGAAATGATCTTTGAACATATCAAAATTGTATTAAGCCCTTACTAGAAAACAGGTCTATACAGCAGAATGCTGAAACCCAGATTAGGTTAAAATCAGAGTCTCAGATAAGGAATGCAATAACATTCTTTTCAGAAACTTCTCAACTGTGCAAATATTGCCCTTCATATATTTTGACATTTGAAAATGTAACAATCACAGCTGATCCTACCGAATACCTATATCATAGCAAATTGATGTCTATTTTGTAACAATATTAAAAAATAACAGAATCACAGTTTTCTACAAAAGTAAAGAAAAGAAACATTTAGTATTTCATGAAACAAATTATCTAGAGGTAAACAATAATTGCTGCTTTTTACACTTATCTACCTTCCTTCCTTCTTTTCTACCTTCCCTTCCTCCCTTCATCCCTTTCTCTCTCTCTTTCTCTCTTTCCATGATTTGAAGGAGCTCTGAGTGCTGCAGAGGTCATAATAATCCTGCTTCACACCTGAGTGAGGTTGAACTCTGCTCTTCTTATTCAACACTCATTCGTGAGAATGAGGGACAAGTAAAGTAATAACCGAACAAAAATCCTGTGTGCCTCAGAACAAGGTAACACAGTACCATTTGCTAATTGGAATTTTGTCTTTCTTCAGTGAATAATATTGTGACATAGGAAGTGGCTGACACTAAACAAGCTGTATTAAGTATGTCAGAGGTGTGACATTTGGGGATGACCAGCACAGTGCCCCTGGGGAGACCCAGACACTGCACAGTTACACTCCCTGGGAAACTAAGGCCTTCAACTAAGGCAAAATAAAAGGTGGAGGTGCCATGCCCTGAAAACTGGATTCTGGGTGATTGTGAAGATTCCAGAACAAGCAATATTGATAAAAGTGTTGAATTTGATGAAGCATTTCTCCTGTTTTCTTTGAAGAGGAACATCATTATAGTCTATCCACCATCTCCTCTCCCCTAATTCAGTATAGGCAACAGACTCTGGGTAGGGTTAGGGTGTTTCTGGATTTTGACAATGAAACTGTGAGCTTGTATGATGTTCACAAAAATCCCTCATATATAGTTCCCTTTCATTCTCTTTCACCTCTCCTCTGAAGCCTGTCCATTGCCTTGGTTCTCCATGAAGTCAGGTTTTATGAGTACTAATTGGTGAACTCTCGTATCAGGAAACTGAAGACCTGAGACCCACTCATGTCAGACAACAGTGTGTATCTGAGATCTGTGGTCACTTGTAACTTCAGGAAACATAGTTATTCTATAGTAACAAAACAAGTTATCACATTGAATACATTAATTTGCTCATTGAATTTCATTTTCATAAACATGTTTATTATGGAGCATTTACTAGAATGTCAGCAATAGCTTTTCAAAATAATGCTACTGAGATAAATTCATATACCATGAAGGTCATTCTTCTAATGTATTTCATTAGTGATTTTTAGCATATCTAGAGTTGTGCATTCACTGTAACTATCTAATTCAGAAAAAAATTTCATTACCTCCCCAGAAAATACCCCATGCCCATTAATATTTATTCTCCACTGATCCTCTGCATTCTCCTGGCAACCCTAAATTTATCTTGGATTTATTCCACCCCCACAGTAGGAACTGGAACAGGTGCAGGATGGTATGACAAGCCAGGAAATGAGATGAACACATTCATCAGGCCTGCAATATGGAGTTTTACAGCTGCTCTCAGACTCTCATCAATCGTTTTCATCTTAAAATCTTCAGTGGAGCAGTACAAGCTTGTTGCTGATAAGGATTGATGAATCTCAGGTTCACCTCATTGTAATTGATGAGAGGGTGTTGGCAAAGGTTTTACCAGAATGCAAGAAGTTTTAAATTGTCAACAGTGCTGCTTAGATAACCCAAAATGCCTATGAACTCTTGTTTAGAAAATATAGCCCATTCAGGCTTACCTGGTCACTTGCATTTAAGCTAGTGTATATAACATTTGACTAAAAGATTTGGGAAAAACTAGACTCTAAGGTCAATAATCAACTTGATATCACTGATGGGCTGAATAGAAAGAACTCAAATGCACAGCCATAGGCCTTTTAAAATATGTAGTATTTTATGGCTCAGCTTTTTTGGAACATGGTCTACCACATTGTACTTGCCAGTTTTAAAGTGTATCTCTTTCAGAGATATTCAAGGAGCCCAATTTGGAGAAGGTATGATAAGGAAGTGGATGAAGTGAAAGACCCTTCATTTGGGAAAATCTTGGGAGTTGTCTTAGGTTTTCTGTTTTCTCTGAGAACTAAAAAGTTGTTCAATCCCCTTTGAGCTTTAAAACAATTTAATGTGTTTGTCAATATGTGAGGAATAAAATTGTTAACTCATGAGAATGTAAATCCACTGCAGACTAGAAAGCCATCATGCTCTAAAGGACCTCAGGCTCATTGTTTGAAAGAGCAAAAAGCTGACAAAGGTCTTTTATTTTATTTTATTTCATTTTATTTTGGGGTACCAGGGATTGAACTCAGGGGCACTCAACCGCTTAGCCACATCTCCAGCCCCATTTTATATTTTATTTAGAAACAGGATTTCACTGATTTGCTTAGTGCATCACTAAGTTGCAAAGTCTGGCTTGAACACAAGATCCTCAGGTCTCAGCCTCCCAAGCCTCCAGGATTACAAGCATGCACTACCACACCCATCCTGACAAAGATCTTTAAGAAAGATATTTATGTCAAAATCCCACTAGAATTTACTTCTCTTCTACAATTTTGCTCCCCACAGTGTGGTAGCAGTTTTGTTTGTGTCTTTTGGGTATGAAAAAAATTGTGGTGATAAGGCTAAATAAATGCAGTACTAATTCTTAAGTGTTGTGATCAGTACCTTACTCTTATTATAAAGCTTCTTCTGGGAGACAGCCACGTATTGATTTTAACTTTGGCTTCTCAAAATACATACACTTGCAAACAAACAAAAACTTCCATGTGAGGCTTTATTGGAATGGTCCATTTAAAGAGAATAACCATATTGTGTCTTCTACTGCACAGATATGGGATATCTCTTGATTAGGTTTTGGTTTTAAATTTTTCTCTCAAGCTGCCAGTTGTGGTGGCTCACACCTCTAATCCCAGCAGATTGCTAGGTTGAGGCAGGAGGATCTTAATTTCCAAGCCAGCTTTAGCAACTCACTGAGAACTTGTGTCTAATTAAAAAAAAAAATGAGTAGGGGCTGGGGATGTGGCTCAAGTGGCAATGCACTTGCCTGGCATGTGTGGGGTGCTGGGTTCAATCCTCAGCACCACATAAAATAAAAAAAAATAAAGATGTTGTGTCCACTGAAAACTGAAAAATAAATATTAAAAAATTCTCTTTCTCTCTTCTCTCTCTCTCTCTCTAAAGAAAAAAAAAAGAGTAGGATGTGACTCAGTAGTTGAGTGACCCTGTGGTCAATCCTCAGTACCCCCACCCAAGGAAAATATATATATATCAACAATATTATGTATTTTATGTTCATAAATTTGTACATATTTCACTATATTTATTTGTAGGTATTTGACATCCTTAGTAAGATATATATGTATTTGGATTTTATTACATGCTCTGTTATTTGTAGGAATAGATTGATTAAATTGTTTCCTAATTCTCTAACTAATTGTTTATGGATTTGGGTAAATTTTATAATCACACAAGCATGTGACATAATCTAATGACACCAGCACCACAATTTAACAAATTATTATAGCTATTTGTAATATTACAAATTATAAATTATGGTAGATTCATTTATTTTTGGTACTCACATGATTTAATTTTCCTGAGTTATTTTTGGTGTAGCTGCAGTGATGGAGACATCTAGAACAGTGCTGAACCCAGTTGGTGATAATGGTACACTCCTGTCATCCCCAGTCTATGTAGAATTTTTAAAATTCTGTATTAAATATGATACATAGCTGTGAATTTTTACAAGCATTCTTTGTTAGATTATTAAATCTCACTATTCTTTCTAGTTCACAGATAGATTTTTTAATCACGTAATAACAATGAATCATATCAATTGCTTTTCCTGTTATTATGGTTATTTGCATTCATTCTAATTTCTGATGTTAAGTTACTTTTTCTATGAAAAAGAAATCCATCTGATAATAGTGTATTTATCCTATATGTGTAACTAAATTTGATGAGGTAATAACTTACTTTAAAATGTTACCTCTATATTTACATTAGTTTCGTTATAATAGTTTTTTATTTCATGTAATACCTTTGCAGACTAAGATATAAAACTTATAAGTAGGTAATTATACTTCCCTTTTGCATTCTCTGCAAGACTTTCCCTAAATTTGTATTTCTTTCTAAATGGTTGGAAGAATTCACTGAAGTACATCACTAAATTTTTTGTGAGTTTTGTTGTTGTTTGTTTGTTTGTTTGTTAACAGTGGTTAAATTCTCTTTAAGAAATATTATGCCATTAATATAATCTGGTTTTTGTCAGCTTTGTTCATATACTTTTAAGGAAATTTGCTCATTTCATCTGATTTGTCAACAGTGTAGACATACAACACATCAAAACTCCTCTTAGTGATTTATTAATTTTTGAGGGCATGTGCATTTGCATTTTTATTCTTGATCCTGTATTCTTAATTAGAATTTTTCATCCCTTTCTTAGATGATTACTAGAGATTTGACAATTAATTAATCTATTTGAAGAGCCAGATTTTGCCTTTTTTGATAGGTAGCTAGCAAGCTAGCTAGCTAGATAGATAGATAAGTAGATAGATAGATAGATAGATAGATAGATAGATAGATAAACAGATTAGAATTTTCTGAAATGATTAGCAGAATTTTAATTTGTTTGACATGGATTTGCTTTTCTTTAACACTTTCAACAAGGTCTCCTCCACTCCATCTCTCTTCTCCCTCTCTCCCATTCTTCTACTTCTCCCACACTTCCTCCTTCTTTTCTTGATGTTTCAGTTTTAGCATTTATTAAGCACCAGACACAGGGTGAGAGACTTGCAGGACCCAAAGTCACATCACTCCTCAAAACTCTGCTGTGAGACAGGGGTTACTGTACAGTCCAGAATCCAAGAACACCAGTAGGGGGATAGGATCAAGATGTGAATTCAGGACTTTTTAACTCCAGGTTCAATTCAACCCTGTTCCATCATTTTAGAAAACATGTACATAAGAGTTTGTCCCAAAACACATGGATCCATTCAATAAGCTTGGAATTTGTTTCCCACCTCCACTCTTATAAACTCTTTTTAGAAATTTGGAAGAATATAATTTTAAAAATTAACATGTGTGTGTGATCTAGGGTTCAGCAAATGAGTGTTCATATACTGTTAGTTCAGAGTCCCCTTTTCTTTAGCTTCTGGCAGGTGATGAGATTTCTGGTAATCAACACCTCCTGGGGCCTACAATTTCCTCCCCTTCCCTCCTGCCTGGGTTAGAGCTTCCTTTGAGGTTTACTTTGGCTTTCCAGCACAGAAGAAAGGGAGTTCCCAGCAATAGAATGAGCTAAGGAATACCCAAGTGTGATGGACCCTCTCCCACTGGTTAGCAAACACTATTTGTTTTCTCTTAAGAAATTCTTAGTCCTCCCTCTCTTGGACACACATGTGAATTTAATCCAGGCAAGCCAAGAGTTTTCAGTGGTATGGGAGCAAATCACCTGAAGGGCCACCCACCTGAGGACTGGGAGGCTGAAAGCATAGGACAGAGGCCACCTTTCCTGACCACTTCTTCTTAAAGTAAAGTAATTTGAGGCAGGGGGAGGAAAGTGAATTTCCAATATCTAGTAAATGTCAAAAAGATGTAAGAAACCTAGCAAGGAAGATTTGAATTTATAAAACCCATACATATAAAAGACAAGAAAGAGGCATTGAAGTGACAGTTGTGTTTTGACATAGAACTTGAAATGCATTTCTTTTTTTGAATACCAGGAAACCTTAGCTCAGGATTCCAAATCTATCCTATGGTCTTTTGACAGTCACTTCCACTATGCAATTCTGCCTAGCAGTGTGCCTGAAAGAAAGGTACCAGTCACTTCCACAATTGATGCCTTACATATTGTATACTTTCATCAAGCACTTATTCTGTTTAGATGCATTTTTAATATTAGTCAATTAAAAATATCACCTCATTTTTCTTTAATCCATGTGTTTGCATGGGAACTAACTAGAAGGGTAGAATAGGTGCCCAGTGTTAATAAGAATTGACTGCACAAGGCAGTGACTTGTAAGACCTCAGAAGCTTTCTTTTTATCTCCTCTACTCTGCCTTGTGTGTCACTGGTAGCCTGACCCTGAGCGCTGAATTTCCCAGTTTTCTCCATAAGCTGATTTCTAACTGGACCTTCTAGAATATTCAGTGAGAAAATGGAGAAGTCACTGGGCTTCTTCTTTTCCTTTACAGGGCACCATCTCTTCCATGCCTCTGTCCACCATCCTGGCCCTGGGGTTAGGTAATGTCACGCTCTCCCTCCCATCTAGGGTGGTTGTAGATCCCCAATGATGCTACTTTCTGGCTTGTCCTACTGTCTTGTTTTGCTTTCAGCTCTTCCTTCTCCAGTGTAACCAATTCTTGGCATTAAATTGCCACTGTTTTAAGTGCACTGCATGCCTTCAGTTTTCTTCATTAAGTTATTCTAATACAAGTCCCCCACTACATATTTTTAAAATCTCCACAACCACAAGTTAAAAAAAAAGAAGCAATTAACAGATTTTCCCTTTAGAAAATAAAATAATTAAATAAAGTACTAAATTTTCCTAAAAGGGAAAAAGTATGTCCCATTAGCATTTATGAGTGGAAATCACTGTTTTTCTCTCTTTCTTTTCAGAGCTTTTGATTTATACATGAGTATGATCTGTCAATCAATACATTTAAAATAGTTTTATCCAAGCTGCACCTACAAATTAAAGGTTGTAAATATACATAAAGTATATTTCACTACCTGTATCCCAAATTGATTACTCATTATCCTCCTATTTACCTAAAATGCTTTGTCCTTAGCACAATTTTATTTAATTGTTTTGTGGTGCTAGAGATTGAACCCATGGTTTTGTGCATGCTAGGCAAGCACCCTAAAAAAAGAGCTATATCCCCAGCCCCTTAGCATAATTTTCAGTGTCTTGGTTGAAAAAAAAACTAAATTAATGCACTCAACATCATAAATAGCATGGTAAATGTTGGGAAATAGACTTCAATTTGTGAAAATATTGGCCTGTTAGCTGGTATGGTGCAGGTTAGAAATGGAGTCTCAGTGACAAAATTAATGTCATTCAAATAGGTAATTAAACTAAAATATTTTAGAGAAAATTTCTCCCTTTGGGTGAAGAGGAATTTCAAATACTTTGAGGCCAGTTGATTTAGCCTAACGAAGAATCCCCTAGTTAACTCCATAAGCAAAGGAGAATTCTGGAAGCCTATTGTCAACTGGAAGGAGATAGTGCCTCAGCAACCTTGGAAGGTTATGCTTGCAGTACTTAAAAGTTCAAGGAACTCAACACCTGGCATATAAGAAGTGCCCACCCAATTAATGTTTATATATTATTAAAATAATAATGGTCTTCTCAAACATTTACAACGCTATTGATTTGCTGACCAAAATGTGTTACAAGTCATGTAATCAATTAATGGACAAAAAATTCCATCAACAGTTCTTAGTTGATTCTGGCAACAGAGACCTCTGAAGATGGTGACGTGTGGTAATTAATAAACACAGTCATCCTTTATGGTTATGGATCTGAAACTTCCCCTTCTGAGAATCTGTGTTGTAGTGAAGCACTGTTCTTTGTATGAGTGGACTGCTCACTAATACACTTTCCAGAGGGGAAAATGAGAATCAAAAGACTGAGGGCAAAGAATTATGTCCTGATCTAACAAATAAAATAGTTTGCTCTGGCTCTGGGTGGGGCACTGTTCTAAGGAGTGGCAGAATTGTCCTTGGTAGAGAAAAGACAATATTGGCAGATGGCAAACTATCCAATAGGAAACTTCACATGCATAAAACTTCTTGGAAAATTTATTTCAAAGTTCTGTTCTAAAGTTTAATAGAGGAACATAATTATTTTATTATTACTTATGGAGTTTTGAGCATTAGCATAAAATTCTTTGAATGAAGCTATGCTAGCAGGTTCTATATGTGCATCAGGGTATCTGTGTAGTGAAATGTTCTGTTTTTCTTCTATAATTTTTGCCTTAAGTGATGGTGCCAATTACAATAAAAACCATGATCTCTTTTTTTAGCTTTTTAGCTAATATAAAGCTATGTGATTTTACAGTATCTCTCTCTCTCTCTGTCCTCTCTCTCTCTCTCTGTCACATACACACACACACACACACACACACACACACACCACGTACATACTCACTCACACACACACACACAAATGCACACACATGCATGAAGTTTTGCTTTGGGCTTGTGGTCAGAATGGTTTTGGCTTCTTCTCACCAATACATTTTTTTATCATTGCACTTAATCATAGTGTATTACCTTTAAGTATTGCAAGTTCTCCAACATTCCACATAGAAATTATCTTATCCAATGCTTTCTTTGGCCATCAGTCTCTTTCTTTAGGAATGGACAGAAGAGTTGCTGTTCCTTGGGATAGAAAAATTTATGGTTTGTTTCCTTTGTCAATAACAAAATATTGATTGGCATGTCAGGTGGCATCACTCACATGATCCATATCCAAAAAGCCAGGATGTATCTCTGTTGTGATCACAGTAGGACTTCCAGAGTTAGCACCTCCAGGCACTATAGACAGATAACCAGTGTCAACTTCTTGGAGTTAGTATTTTTGTCAGTACTCCAAATCAGTCTGAATAGTGACATTTTCTTCCATGAGGAGATCAGTGTGTAAATGATATGAATATCGTGGGTCACCAGAAGATGGATTTATTTTCCCCACAAAGATCTTTTTCACTTTGCACAAATAATAATGGGTTTCTTCTGGTGTATTGCAATGAATAGCAATGCAATCCCTGGTGTTACAGATCAGAGAGAAATCATCTATAATCTTGTCACTGCTGATGATGTCATAAAATCATCAGGGTAAGTCACATCAGTTTAGACACTATCATCAGTCTTAATGAGTCTTAATGAGACCTTCTTTGTTTCATCTCCTGTCAGGGCATACTCATGTCTGTACCATAGGAAATGTGAAGTCCATAGTAATAAGAGGAAGATATTCTCTCAACTTTTCAGGACCAGCAGAAGAATAAAAAGCAAATATGCTGCAGTCTGTCTGGGCACAATTCACAAGCCATTTGTCAAGCAGGAATGAATTTTTTTTTTAGCATGCACCACATGAGCTCTCCAGGAATTCCCCGAGAGCTCAAACACCACCTCCTACTCTTCCGGAGATCACTTCAGGGGAACTCTTAGGTCCCCGCTCTTGAGGCAGATTGGCTGGGTCACGTGGGCGGAGCCAAAAGAGACCCCCAATGAACAGCTCCATGGTCTGAAAGGGCGGGGAAACAGCCCAATGAGCATCACCACAGAGGAGCCAATCAGCTGGAAGTTTGCTGGGGCTGCTCCAGCTGCGGCTCTCAACACAAATACATGGTCACTTTATTCACATTTCAGTGGTTTGGAGCTGTTACTCAATTAATATATTTCTCAGAAACAAACACAAACCTGGGAAACTGAGGGAGACCTTTTCCCAAACTGAAAAAAAAAGAACCAGGAATGTAACTCAGTGAGGTAGAGTGCCCCTGAGTTCACATTTCAATCCTCAGTAGAACTAAAGAAAAACAGAGGGAGAGCAAGGAAGGGATAGAGGAAAGTAGAGAGATTGGAAGAAAAGGTAAACATAAAATTTTAAAAAACGATTAGGTTTCACATAAAAGGCACAACCAGTCAGCAGAATATGAGTTACAAAAGTACTGAAAATGGTCTGTTCTTAATATATCTTGTTAGATTTACAAATGCTCTTTTAATTATTTATATATGTATATAATAATACTAATACAAGAGTAATTGTCCTTTGTGTTACAGAATGACTACATTTACTAGAAACATGATTAGATCAGAATCTTCTAAGAATCAGGTCATGGCTTCAGGGCAGAGCAGCCTCATGAACTTTTTCCATGTGCTCCATAAAAGACTAATGCTATTTCCTGTGTGCCATAATGTGATTAGATCTGAAAGGGCTGCACTATACTTGATTTCCTAATACTGTTGGATAATAGTTGTTGTTTTAATGTATTAAAGTTTTCTCTTTACTTTTAATACTCAGCTCAACTTTTCAATTTCAAAGTTGCATAATTATAGAATATAAATCTTTCATTTCTTCTTTATTGATCCCCAGGGAGAAAAAATGAGGAGCAAGGTAACATACACAAACACATACACAGAGAGAAAATATTCCACTTTTATTTCTTAATTTATCAATATACTCATGGATATACTATACCAATTCAACATGGGGTATCTAAAGATCTCTCTTAGGCTACTTATCTCAAAGTTCCTGCAGTGGCTTGCACCATGAAGCAGAAAAAAAAAATCTGTCTTTACTTCTTCCCAGGTCTTGGAAGGATCCATTTTGCTTTCAATGTCAAACAAAGCATCATAAATTCCTGAGAATGACTTCCCTGCATACTGGTTGTGGCTGCTAGGAGCATAGATGGCATCCTTGTTAAGAAAATACTTTGGTGTTAGCTTCACAAATGACATATAAGAAGGAAAAAGGAGCACCATACAATCTTGGATCTTATATTCCTAAATTTATACTTTGATTAATACCTTTGTCAAGCAAACTTACAAGTTCAATAGTCTCCAAAGACTAGTCTATGAAATATGTATTGATGACTTTTACTTTACCCACATAGCTCAATGTGGTTCAGAGCTAATACCAGTAGCAACAATGATAACAACAGCTGATGACCTGGTATAGACTGTGCTTGGTAGCCTACAAGAATTTACTTACAATTTTTCTAATTCTTTTTATTTATTTATTTATTTTTATTTTTATTTTTTTATGTGTCAGGGCCTCATTTAATTGCTTAGAGTTTCACTAAGTTGCTGAGGTTGGCCTTGAACTTGTTATTCTCCTGCATCAGCCTCCTAAATTAGAGGGATTATAGTTGTGAACAAACATGCCTTGCCAATTTTTTAATTTTTAAAAGTGAATTCTACAAAGTTGACATTAATATTTTACAGAGGAGGAAACTGACTATAATTAAGCTATTTGTCTCAATGTGTATGGGAAATAAGTATTAACTTTTACTAAATCACACTGCTCCTGGAATTATAACACTGCTGTAGTCATTAAAGTTTCATTTATAACCGGCCAACCAATGTTTTACTGTTCTTTCAAAAGTTATATTCTATGTTAAAATGCTTAGGTTAATGCATGAAGATCCAATAAAAATCATTTTGTGATATTTACAAGGCCTAAGAAGAAGACTGTTTCATTGAAGGGGCTAATCTAGATCATGTGCTAGCCCTGAAAGTGGATAAGTTGCAAAGTAACAAGGTAAAGAAACAAAGAGGCAAAACCATTCTATCAATACCAAAATAGTTACCTTGTTTGGATGATGCCTTTTCTCCCAACCCCTGACCCTTTCATAGTCCCTACAGGGAAAGGTGGCACCACTTCTGGCTGTTCCACAACATAACCCATTCTGCAGTACTCACAATATGGGCAACCTGGGGGTCAGTGTGTACCTTTTCAGAAACAAACACATTTGCCAAAATGTAAGGAAAGGGGAAATATTTAATACCAAATTTAAAGAGTAGATATATAATTATTACACATGCATGTTTATGAAATTTATTTTTGTCATATGTATATAAAAAACAAAAATAGAATAAGGGTTAAAATCATATGTAACAAAATATATATTTGATTTTATATTTGACTGTAATTGGGGAGATTTTTGTTTTCTGGCGATGTCTTCCTGAAGCTTTAACATTTCCTAAGATATACATATTTTTTTATAATTAGAACACAATGCTAAAAAGAAATATTTTAAGGATCATATTACACATATTATATTATTTGAAAATCTAATATAGTATAATTTTATTATTTATGACATATATTTTAAAATATACTATTATCTTGCAAGAAATCAATTTTGATATTTTTCCCAAAATGTACAACATTTAAAAAATTATATTAGAATGAAAAGTCATATATTTTTTTTCTTACATACAGAATGACTTATCTGGTAATCATAAAAGATCAATGAATGCTTTTTCAGAAACATCAGCTGATCATTCATAATTCTCAATAATATTATGAGTAAGAGGAAATTAATATAGGTATGGGTAGATGAAACTGCATTTATTAGCCAGCAAAAAAATCTAAAATTTCCATAATATGCAAATTAAGAACAACAGCAAGGTAATTATCATAGTTTTGATATCTTGCAAAATTCTGTTTTGCTGAGGCTTATGAACTTATTAAAAGAGTGACATGTGCCAATGGAAACGTGATAGTAATTTTTATGTAAGTGGAAATAGTAAGTGATAATATCTAAGAGTATAAATGCAGGGAAGACTTTTTTCACTTTAGGAATCTTAATTATCTACTCATGGAAGTTATATCAATATTTAAATGAAGTAATCTAAAAATATTTTAAGGTGACAGAAAAATTTTTCAAGTGACAACTCATGATATTTTCTTTTTATTAAAGATAAAATCTCATGAGCATAAGAGATGGTATCTTTTTGTTCTTTCTTTCTTTTTTAAAGAGAGAGTGAGAGAGAGAGAATTTTTAAAATATTTATTTATTTTTTTAGTTTTCGGCGGACACAACATCTTTGTTTTTATGTGGTGCTGAGGATCGAACCCGGGCCACATGCATGCCAGGTGAGCATGCTACCGCTTGAGCCACATCCCCAGCCCCCTTTTTGTTCTTTCAATGGTAGTGGAAAGCCTACTGTGCATCCAACACTGTCACAGAGCTTGCTTTCCAGAGGCTGATAGTATGGTTGTTGTTGTTGTTATAAAAAATGATTCAATATAATCAAAATTAATCTAACAGACCTGAATAATTAAACAATAATTTTTGAATTCAATATATTACTTGTGTCATAATTTAACTAACAAAGGAGAAATAATCATTATGAACAGGAATAATTGTTTTATTTATTGGCTTAAGTTGCTTTTTATTTTTTAATGTTGTTTTTAATAGTAACAGTGTCTCATAATCACTTACTGTTCTGAGTGCTAACATATTATTTTTAATTTTCAGTCCAATCCTTCAGGTTGAACAGGGTAATAACTTTATTTTTTAAAATATTATTTTTGGGCTGGGGTTTGTGGCTCAAGTGCTAATGTGCTTGCCTGGCATGCGCGGGGCACTAGGTTCAATCCTCAGCACCACGTAAAAATAAAACATAAAGATGTTGTGTCCACTGAGAAACTAAAAAAATAAATATTAAAAAATTCTCTCTCTCTCTCTTAAAAAAACATAATTTTCTAATTGACTTTAATTAATTAATTAATTTTTGGTACTGGGGATTGATCCCAGAGGTGCTTAATCACTCAGCCACATCCCCACACATTGTTTTGCAACTTTTAATTTTACTTTATTTGAAATGTCACACATTTTAATTTTACTTTATTTGAAATTTGAGACAGGATCTCACTCAGTTGTTTAGGGCCTCACTAATTTACCTCACCTTCCAGAGTTTTTGGGAATACAGGTGTGCACTTGTGCACCCAGCAATAGCTCCACTTTATGAATGGCATACAGAAGACACAATAATTTATCAAGTTGCCCACATTTGCAACTGGAAAGCTGTAGAGTGAAATAGGCAGTCAGTGTTGTTCTATTGGCTGCACTATGTAGACAAAAGGAAAATAGATATAACTAAGACCCCATAATTTGGAGTTGAGCTATTTTTCAACAATTACTTATTCAGCATAATGAATTCAGTTGTTGTGATAGTATAAATAAGGCATATACTTAACCTGTTAGCAGCTCACAAAAGCAAAGAAGATAAGAATGAATGATAATTTCAATATGAAATTACAGGTTGCTGAATCAAATTTAGAAAGTATTGGTGTAAATACAAGAGGCTATGTGGATGTACACAAATAAGTGCACACACACACACACACACACTTCTTTTTAATACTTCTTCCCTCTTACTGTTCTTTCCTCTTATACACTTATGTTTATTTCTCTTTTCTCCCTCCCTTTCTGTCTCCTTCTCCATCTTCATCTGCATCTCTATCTCCCTATGTCTTCTTTTCTGTCTGAATTTCTCATTTTGTAGCTTCCAATAAATGTTTTCACAAGTTCTTTTGTTCAGTACCTGAGTTTAACTTGAAACAACACTGGGCTTCAAATACTCGGTTTATGACAGTTAAGAAAACTTTTCACTCTTGGAGCATTCCATTCTCTCCAGGGAGGACAAGAGGATTATAGATTTTAATGTTGATTATTATGCAACCCTGAAGGTAGTAAAGACTCAAGAACCATATTCTCTGATGAACAAAAATACTGATGTAAGAAAAGCAGGATGAGGACTGTCCCTTTATATTTGAAAGTTTTAATTGAGAAACACAACATGCAGTTTAATTTTCTATTTGAGGTTCACTGTTATTTTGTGAAACACACATGTGTTTCAGGATGCCTAAATATCATAGAAAGACACAAACTATATCTTAAGTATCATTTAGACAGAATAAGGCACATACAGAAGTTTAAGCTGAGTGCTCTCAGAAAACCTAATATAAATCACGTCAGGCATTCTGTTAGAGGAAGGAGTAAACACAATTTTATTTTGTAGAAAAAATCTACCTCATAAAAATAGAAAAAGCAATCATGAAATTTATCTGGAAAAATAAGAGACCCAGAATATCTAAAGCAATCATTGGCAGGAAGAGTGAAGCAGGTAGCATCACTGCACCAGACCTAAAATTATACTACAGAGCAATAGTAACAAAAACAGCATGTTATTGGCATCAAAACTAGTAGACCAACAGTACAGAATAGAGGACACAGAGACTAACCCACAAAATTACAATTTTCTTATATTAGATAAAGGTGCCAAAAACATGCATTGGAGAAAAGATATCCTTTTCCACAAATGATGCTGGGAAAACTGGAAATCCATGTACAGGAAAATAAAATTAAATCCCTATCTCTTACCATGCACAAAACTCAACTCAAAATGTATCAAGGACCTAGGAATTAAACCAGAGAATCTGCATCAAATAGAAGAAAAAAATAGGCCCTAATCTTCATCGTGTGGGATTAGGCCTCAAATTCCTTAATAAGACTCCTGTTGGGCAATAATTTAAACCAAGAATCAATAAATCAGATGGACTAAAACTAAAAAGTTTCTTTTCAGCAAAAGAAACAGTCTGTGAGGTGAAGAGAAAGCCTACATCCTGGGAGCAAATCTTTAACCCTCACACATCAGATAGAGCACTTATCTCTAGGGTATATAAAGAACTCAACAAGCTAAGCACCAAAAAAAAAAAAACACAAATAACCCAATCAATAAATGGGACAATGACCTGAACAGACCCTTCTCAGAAGAGGATATACAATCAGTCAACAAATATATGAAAAAATGTTAATCATCTCTGCAATTAGAGGAATGCAAATCAAAGCTACTCTAAGATATCATCTCCCTGAAGTCAGAATGGCAGCTATTATGCATAAAAAACAACAATAAGTGTTGGCAAGAATTTGCTGAAAAAGTACACTCATATATTACTGGTGGAACTGTAAATTGGTGCAGCCAATGTGGAAAGCAGTATGAAGATTCCTTGGGAAACTGGGAATGGAACCACAATTTCACCCAGCTATCCTACTTCTAAGTCTATACCTAATGGAAAATAGCATACTACAGGGACACAGCCACATCAATGTTTAAAGCAGCACAATTCACAATATCTAAACTGTGGAACCAACCTTCAGTGTTGCTTTGGGTCACTCGTCTACCTCAGTCACAGTGGGTGTGGGGGATCTAGAGGCAAAACATAGACACCGAGAGCTGGTGAGATCTGGCAGGTGGCAACTTCAGTTGGCCTCCAGCAGGCTCATTTAATGCAGAAGTGATTACAATTGATATAGGGCATATCCTCCAATCATACATAAGCAAGCAGATTGTATAACATTTAGAAAACAATCATCTTATTGTTAGTCTGTAAACAAGTCAGGATGGCGCCTGGCATTTTGCCAGAGGAAGTGGTTTGTGAAGTAACTCCAGTGAGCCATTAAGTGTGGTGATTCCTTATTGGTTGACTGCTGTATCGAGTTTATGTTAATTAAGATAAGCTGTGTGGAATATATAAATACCTCTGTTGTCCTACAATAAACAGCTCCCACTCCTGCTGTATCAATCTACACAAGTTGCTCATCACCCCGCCCCCCATTATTTTGCTGCAGCCGGACTGCGGCATCTTGTAATCAAAGTAACCACACTTTGAGGAAGCTCTAAATATTGCTATGCAGTGAAAGGCAGACTGGTAGGATCACGGTCCCTATGAAAAGGTGACCATATGAGTTGGGGGAATTATGCCCTGAGGCCCCTGTCTCTTGGTTCCCTGGCAATGCTGACCTCAATCGCTGAGGATGTGGTTTCTCAGGCTGCTTGCTAGAACATAGAGCCCCATCCTGCAGGTGTTCCTGTCAGGCCTGTATGAGTGTAGGTTTCTCAAGCACTCTGAGCTGCTTGTAGCTGATAGCTGCAAACCAAGAGTTACTCCTACATTTCAGTAGATGAATGGATAAAAAAAAAAACATGGCACATATACACAATGGAATATTACTCAGCAATAAAAGAGAATAAAATCATGGCATTTGCAGGTAAATGGATGCAGTTGGAGAAGATAATGCTAAGTAAAGTTAGCTAATTCCAAAAAGACAAATGGTGAGTGTTTTCTCTGACATAAGGTGACTGACTCATAGTGGGGTAGGAAGGGAGAGCATGGGAGGAACAGAGGAACTCTAGATAGGGCAGAGGGGTGAGAGGGGAAGAGAGGGAGCAGGGGGTTAGCAATGATAGTGGAATGTGATGGACATCATTATCCAAAGTACATGTATAAAGACATGAATTGGTGTGAACACACTTTATATACAAAGAGAGATATGAAAAATTGTGCTCTATATGGGTAATAATAATTGTAATGCATTTCATTGCCATGTATTTAAAAAATAATATCAATTTGAAAAAGGTAGAAAATCTAAAGGTAGAATAAATGATGTTTGGGATCTCCATAAAAAATGCATTTCTTGTTTTTTTTTCATGCATAAAATACTTAGAGAAAAATATAAAGGATAAAGAAACTTCCTCCATAGTAATGTCAATATAATATAATTATTACACTAATTGCTTTATTCCCCTTACATTATTTTTTGGTAAAACAAAGTTTTTTAATTTCTTATTTTTTTTTGGTTTAACTAATGTGCTATTATATATGTATATATGGTATTTATAATAATCCATTTTAGTGTTTATAAAATGTCAAATTGGTAGTTATCTTTCCATAATTTTCCCCTATTGGGCATTTATGTTGTTTTAATTATTTGACATTATACTTTATAATTCATATCTTTCTCTATGTAGTTTCTTTTTATCCAAACTTGAGATTACATTCTTAAGAAAAAACATGAAATGAAAAGGCCAAGTCAAATATAAAAACTCAGTTTTGGCTGTTGAAACTTGCATAGTATATTCTTTAGCCTATTCAAAGAGGTTAAAATAATTCATAATGCTATGAGAATTTTTTTTCTTTCTACCAACCATAACAATGGGCACAACTAAAACCTGCATCATTGGTAGTATGATACAAAAATCACTAGCTTTATTTGTATTGTTGAATTACTAGTGAATGGAAATATTTGACCATATGTTCATGTGATTTTTGGTTTGAACAATTTGTCTGATTATTAATGTGTCCTAAATAATTCTTTTGGATTTTCTTTTTTTTTTTCAAAAATATGTTATATGTGTTACTCTCTTTCCATGTTTGCTGAAGAAGTTTTCAACTCTTTCTCTTTCAGTGTCAATTTTCATATTCCGAGTCATCTTAGTGTTCCCAGATCTGCTTTCATTATCTTTTCTCCTTTACTTCTAAAGTGGGCATCCCTCAATCAGCTGGCAACATGAAGGCACTATCATATCTGAGCAGCACAGTTCACTAAGCAATATCAGAGACAGGTCTTTTGGTGATAAGAAACCCTTATCAGAATGCTGGAGAGCAGAGACAAAAGACAGTAAAAACTTCCCAAAGATATTTTGGTAATCAAGATGTCAATTTGCTTTTTTTTGTTAATGATATCCATTATATACATAAATGAATGTAGAGCACACTTGCTTTTATCTAAATCTTCAAGTCTCTTGCTGAACTTAGAAGCAATTTCTGTAAAATCCTTCACTACAGAAAACAGAACATCTGAAATAGAAGTTGGAATCATCAGAATCTTTACAAATAGAATTTCTAATGTTGTTTCTTCCATAGGTAAAGAAATGAGAATATAGATGTTCATCTTCTTTTGTGTCTTACAAGGTATGTGAGCAACCATGACATGGAAGTACATGTGCACAACTAAACAGAATATTTGATTATTGCAGAACAAAAATAAAGAATAAATGACTAAGGAGGTCATTGCATTTTAGAAATTACTAGAACAATATAAATAATGACATTGGATAGGGGACATGCAAAATACCGAATTTTATGCTGTATATTTTTCATTTTAATATTGATACATTCTTGGCTTTATTTTATATTGTAGATTTCATCAGCATACTTTAAAAAACAACTACAGCATAATATTCACAGTCAAAAGGAAGAACTATGTAACTGGCAAATTAAAACACCATCCCTTCTTGAAACTGGGACATGATGAGATGATATTTAAATGTTGGATGAAAAAAATTTTCTACCAACTCATATGTTTTATAGATGCTCTGATACAGTGACAGTGCTCAATTTGTGTGTTTCTACAAAAGAACCACAAATCTCCCATAGCTTATAATAAAATACATAGCACTGTATTTACTGTTAATAATATCAGAATGTTTGATTCTAATAAATAAAAGGAAGTACTTAAACACCTCAATATACTAATTTATTTGGGTCTACCATCACAGTAATTAAACTCACTATAGGTTCTAACACTAAAATAAATGTATGTGTGGTATAGACAATATTACAAAACATTCTTTTGGAGTCATCTTACCCACTTGCCTTTAACAATAGGGGAGATGTGAAAATGTTTAAGAAACCAAACTAAAGTCAAATGTTGCTTTTAATAAAAATAATTTAAGATTACAGATCTATTAGAGGCAATAAATAAAGCTGACAGTATTATATAGAGAAGTATGCAGATTTTTAAACACTGACATTCTATGGATAAACAATTCTCTGATGAACAGTGTAAGAACAAGTGGAGAGATCCAAGCGATGAAGGTTTCAGAAGTAAACACAGAATCTCACTAAGAGATGGAAGGATGGTCCAGACCAGTATAAGAAAAATTAACAGCATAAGAAAACCCATGAAGGAATTACTTTTCATCTATGCACAGTGGTGGACTTCTGTAATCTCAGCAACTGAAGTCTGAGATAATGGGATTAGAATTTCATGGCCAGCCTGGATGACTTAGGGAGATCCTGTCTCAATTTTAAAAATTAAATAAAATGAGGCTGGGGATGCAGTTCCAGTGGTAAAGTCCCCTGTGTTTTATCCGTTAGCAAAAAAGAAAAAAATAATAAAATGTTGATTTATGGCTTTTGATAATTTCCCAAGGTGCTTGAATTTTTGTTATTGATCATTTGTTTGTTATCATTTATGAAAATGGAGGTAGATAATAAAATAAAGAAAAGTTGAAACACTTGTCACCTGATAAATAGATACCAGATGGGACAATTACAGAACTCAGATAAGAAATTACTGTTTAGTTATGCAGTTTTATAAAGTACTTGAGATTTTATAAACAATATATGTATGTTACTTTGCTAAAATGAAAATATAGAGTTTATCATGGTAGCAGAAACAACACTAGGAATGGAAATGACTTTTGTATATTCATTGTGTATATGCCACTTTTAAAGAGTTATCATTTATTTAAGATTTGGATCTATAAGAGATAAAAATAGATTATTTATGTAGATATTTATATGGATTAATTTTAAATGAAAATGAGTGTCAAAGACATTATGCTATGTGCAGATAGGTGAATTCCACTTTAGGTATGTGTACAAAACACCAATTTAAATATATGGAAATATATGGAAGATGTCTAGAATAGAGGAAGGGAAACAGGGGGAGGGAGGGAAGGCAGGAAATAGGAAGTCTTGGGGGCTGAATGGAACAAATTATATTCTATGCTCTATGACTACATCAAAATTTAAAGAGACAATTACTACATGATTTAAATGACTTAATGGATGCATTACCACCAAATAAAAGAGAAAATGTACTTAATAGAACACAAGTAAGTTTGCAGTCAGTGTAACTGAGGCCAGGTGCAGTGAACAAGGGTTCAGGACATAAGATACAGGACCACCCCATTTAGGACAGCACTGCCAAGCCCTGTGACATCTTTTTTGTGCCTTCATATTCTTCACCTCCTCTAGTGCTTGAGCCCCTTTTGAAATAAAAAATATTTGTTTGGTTTAAAATAGATGTATAAATAATCTTGAAGAAATGATGAAAAAGAATTACCCAAATCTTTAATATTTTGTGCTCTGTCTGAAGCAATTTTGAGTCTTTGGAAGAACACCTGAAAGTCATTACCAATCCCAATTTATAACTCCATTTAGGGAAAAAATACAAATTATTTAGAGTAAATTTTATCAGTTCTGATTAAAGTATCCGTATATGATAGTCTTAGATATGCAGAAAAGGGGAATGAGAGGAACATTAATTGGATCACAAAACATACAGTTTTATGGCTATTCTATGGTTACTATTTTATGACTCCCTTTTTAAAAAGATTCCTGAAATTGGAAAGTATTTCTTTCAGATTAGTTCATTTAACATCTATATTTTTGTATGTGATATAGTGAAAATAAGTAACTATTTTTTAGGTAACTCAGAAGTAAATTGTGCTCTTATTACTTTAAAGTATCCATATCGTTGATTCAACAATTTTTTATACAATATAAGCATACCAGTGAATAAGCATAAATTGTCAATGAAATATTAAACATTATTACTTACAACTTAGTAACACATTTTGTATGAAAAAAATAATCTGTTGATACACGGTATGTAGAACTACAGATAATATTTAAGAAAAAGATGTTGAGGAAGATAAGGTTTGTTTTTTCCTGACTTTCCATGACAGTATGTTTAGTAAAGATTTATCAGAATGATGTCAGATTGCTCTGAACTTCTACTGAAGCAGTGCTTCCTTCACTCCATAGAAGAGTCTTCCCTGGCCTGGGAGGGGAGTCATACTTGTAATCCCATCAACTCAATAGGCTGAGACAAGAGGATCACAAGTGTGAGGCCACTTCAGCAATTTAGGGAAAGATTTTTACAAAATACAAATAAAAAAGGACTGGGGATATAGCTCAGGGTTATCCATAACTGATTCAATCCCAGTACCACAAAAGAAGAAAAAACTTCATGGAACTACTGAACTACTCTAGCATTCTAAAACAAGTGGATCTTAAAAGAACAGGCCTACAAAAATCACAGAATTGTTTTCTTTATACTCCTATTCTAACCCCTTCTAAACTGCCTTCTTTCCTTTTATTTTTTCCTTTTTTTCTTTCTTTTTTTTTTTTTTTTTTTTTTTTTTTTTTTGGTACTGGGGATTATACCAGGGGCAGTTTACCAATTAGCTACATCCCCACACCATTTTTAAATAGGTCTTACTAATTTATGAGTGCTGCTACAAATTGCCAATACTGTACTTGAAATCATCCTGTCTGAGCCTTGAGTCACTGGGATTATAGGTGTGAGCCACTTGCACCAGATAATTTTATTTTATTTCTTAATAGAATTACAATAATGCAAATTTACTTATGGGGGTTTTCCAATACCTTTGGAATGGAAGTTTTCCAAATTTCTTGGAAATGGACTAGTGATGTGGGAAGAAGATGATCTAAGTGGCATGAGTGTAAGGGAAACATGAGTGAAGAAATGATCGTTCTCTAAGATTGATTTGAAGAAGCTGGAGCAGTGATTGATGCCTGCAATTGCAGCTGCTAAGGAGGCCAGAAGCAGGAGAACTGCAAGCTCAAAGTCAGCGGTAAACAACTTTGCAAGACTAAAAGGGCATGTGAGGTCTAGGGATGTAGCTCAGTGGTAGAATCTGGCCCACCATGGTAGAGGCCCTGGGTTTTGTTTCCAGAATTATAAAGATAAACAAATAAGTAAAAAAAAGGAAAAGAAATGGCATTGCCATGAACATTTAACTTAGTTTTTTGTTTAAATATTGGACATTATTATTATTATTATTATTATTATATTAACATTATTAAAAGAAAATCAAAGGAGACATAGAGACAGATGCAGAGGCAGGAAAGGGAAAGAAAGAGTGGCTGTCTCTACAAGCAGCTGTGTTTATTTATATCAAAGTTACATAGATCATCAGTACAATAACTACTTATGGTATAACATTCCTTTAATCCATGTGCTAGACAACTGAGATCAAATCCATTCTAATTAAAACACAGAGCCCTTTTCTACAAGGACACAGCATAGAAACTAGATAGTGTGCCTGTGTAGTTATCTTACCAGCTTCAAAGAAAAAAATGTTTTGCTTCATATTGGCTTTAATTCTTTCCTGTCCTTTGTAGAGTGATGCAGTTATTGATTTATTTTTTATTTTAATCTAAGAATATCTTTGATCCCACTCTACACTGGAAATTTCTCCAGGCCTCACATTTTAGATCACATTTCCCAAGGCCACCAGCAAAGGCAGTAATTTAGTTTGGCTCTGCCTGACCCATCTGAAGAATACATGGGGAAAAGGTCAAGAATTCCTAGCTCAGGGAACTTTGTGGGCAACTTAATTTATAATTTATATTATAGTTATATATTTTTTAAATATCTTTATTTTATTTGGTGTTAACGATTGAACCCAGTGCCTCACACATGTGATGCATATGCTCAACTACTAAGCTACAACCCCAGCCCCTATTTTTTTTTTGACACACTTTAAATTGCTCAGGCTGGCCTTCAACTTGACATCCTCCTGCCTTCATCTTCTGAGTGGCTGAATTACGGGTGTACACCACTGTGATAGCTCCAATTTACTTATTATTACAAAAAGTAAAGAAAAATGGAAAAATGTAAAATAGTTTCTTTACTTACTGAATTTGAGAAATAGTGTTTTAAAAAAGAATAAATCATATTCCCAAACTTGATTGTTTAATTTGGGTACCTTCCTTTTCTGGCATATTTCACCAAAATTCTGTTGTGGTAATGTAAGTGTTTTAGAAGGAACAAGAATTCTTACGTGATCTTTTAGTCTTTCAATGTACATATATGTGTATATACAATTCATGGTCTGGTAAATTTTTACAACATTGCTTTTTAGAAATGATCTTGGATTCTAAAAGTACAGCTGCACTCAGGGGACCCATAATTTGTAAATCTAAGGGCTTTCTAGCAATAAATGAAATTTTCTAACACCATCCTCTCTTCAGTAAAGTAAAAAAGTTGATATTTATTAAGAAAATCTGAGCAGGCATTGAGGCAAATGCCTGTAATCCCAGCCACTCATGATGCTGAAGCAGGAGAACCATAAGTTTGAAGCCAGCCTCTGCAATTTAGTGAGGACCTAAGAAATGTAGCTATATCCCATCTTAAAATTTAGAAATAAGAAAATACATAAATAAAAAATCCTGGGGATGTACCTCAGTGCTAAATTGTCCCCGTGTCCAATTCCCAGTACCAAAAAAATAAAATAAAAAAAGATTAAATTGAATTTTAACATAATAAAATAATAAAGGGCTGGGGATGTAGTTCAGTGGTAAGGCACACGTGGATTCAAGAAACAATATATATGTATATGTATATATATATATATATATATATATATATATATATATATATATATATATATATATATAGAGAGAGAGAGAGAGAGAGAGATTACTATATACTTTCCCAAAGTACTTATAAAGGTGCTGTAGGGTTGTTGAGGGTGTTGAGAATTAAATGATTTAATTTTGTTAGTTACTGTGCTTTTTTGTTTGTTTATTGTTGGTTTTGGTGTTTTACAAAATCCTGATAACTCATGTCTGGTTCTTGCGTAAATGCAGGTTAAAAAATGCAGGTAAAATCTAAATATGTTTCTGCATTGCTTGGGAGAAAACAATGAATGGTTCACTTAAAGTTTTCAAAGCTTTTAAAGTTAACTTTTCATTTTGTCTGGAGAAATAAAGACCACTTTTCCCTGAGAAAATCTACCCAAGATCCTTCCAAGATGGGTCTGAAAACTGATTACAGATTGAGAGAAAAGTTTCAGGTTTGTTTCACTTTCCTTTGAACACTTCACTGGTACTTACTGCCACCACAAGAGTGGGAGAATAATATTGGATTTTTATGTGGCAATGTTCTTGTCCAACCTTTACCTGTATTATTATTATTACTATTTTTCCCCCTGCTAAATCTTACAACCAGAAACCCTGAAATCAAGATTGTTTAGAAGTCGTGGATGGTTGGATGGTAAAAGCCAACAATGGACAATAATTTGGTTTGGCAACTTCATTTTTTCAAGTCCTGTGCATATTTCCAAACAGAACAGGGTCCTAATTTGGCACTGCTTCTTAAAGAATTTTCTTCCACAGTTCTAACTATGAAGAGCAGTCCAGAAGCGCTACTCTCCTGCAGGGAGCTCTTCTGGGACTCCCACCAGAAGCTTACTGCCCATTGGCTCTACTGGTCCCTCAGAGCAATGACTGGGGAACCATCTCAGTTTTTTTGATGAAGTGCACCAAATCTCTGGTCCATCCGAAGGACACGATTTCTGCCCATGATCTGTGCACACCATCCTTCTTTCGCTACTCTGTGTGTTTGCAAATTCTGATGCCTTTCCCAAATTAGATGGAATATCTTTTTATGTATTTGAAAATTTTTTCATATCCTTTGCCCATTTTAATTAACTTTTTGCTTTGTATGAACTCTTTAAATGTTAAAGAATCTCAACCTGTAATATGCTGTATTGTTTTCTAGTTTGCGATTATATAAAGAATTTATATATATATATATATATATATATATATATATATATATATATATATATATATAAATAAATGGTAAATGTATTGATAATAAAAAGACTTTCTGAACTGTCATGGTGGCACACACCTGTAATCTCAGTGGCTGGTTTGGCTGAAGCTTGAGGATTTTGAGGTCAAAGCCAACCCCAGGAACAACAATTCACTAAGCAACTCAGGGACTGTCTCTAAATAAAATATAAAGAAGGACTGGGAATTTGACTCAGTGTTCAAGTGCCACTGAGTTCAGTCCTTGGACCACCCATTCCCCAAAACAAACAAATAAACAAACAAATAAAAAAGAAATAAAGAAAAGAAACAAAAAAAAGCTTTCTGGACCCTCCATTATCCTGAATATTCTGGCTGGTGCCTAACTTTATATCCTTCTTTATTTCACTCTTGTGTCAGGCTCACTCCACACACAATGGTTTTCATTAGGCATTAAAAGTTATACCTTCCCCCACTTAATTGTCCCTGCCAAACACTCTAATCATGTTTTATCTCTAAGGTCAGATTTGTCTTTCTTACCGTCATCTGAGTACACTTTTTCATTACTAATGGCCACAGTGACTAGTATTTTCCTTCATAACATTCAACCTTATTGAAAGTAAGTGATTACTCTTACACCTATCTCTTCAACACCTTGTTCTAGAAGTACAAGTTTGCTTTCATGACAACAGTAAGCTTTCCATAGAGTAGTAACTTGCTTTCTTTCTGGTCTTTTCTTGAGGCTAGCACATATTGTCAATAAATAAGGAATGAAAGAATGCATCCATATTCATGAGTCACTGAATAAAATACATACTAACCAACAAAAAATCTTCAATTTCAGTGAAAGCAGCCCACACTGAACTATATCAATCTCCAATATGTATGGATTTAGTCATGTAATTTCAGGGGGTGATACATTTTTTTGAATAAACACAGCATGTATGTATATATTTTTAAATTTATTTTTCATCCTGTGAATTGAACCCAAGTGCACTTAACCAAAGAGTTACATCCCCAGAATTTTATTTTATTTTTTTATTTTGAGACAGGGTCTTCTAAATTACATAGGGCATGGTTAAATTGCTGAGGCTGGCATAGAATGTGAGATCCTCCTGCTCAACTCCCATAGTAGCTGAATTATAGTCACCAGTGGCTGTCATGCCTAAACATTAACATTATTTTTTAATTTTTTCAAATTGATATTTAAAAAATAATTGACAGTGGAATGCATCACAATTCTTGTTACACATATCCAGCACAAATTTTCATATCTCTGGTTGTATATAATTGTACATGTACTTTGGATAATGTTATCCATCACATTTCAACATTCTTGCTGAAGCCTTGCCTTTTCCCTTCCCCTTCCCTTCCTCAGTTCTACCCTATCTAGAGTTCATCTATTCTTCCCTTGCCCTTCCTCCCTACCCCACTAAGAATTAGCCTCCTTATATCAGAGAAAACTTCAGCATTTGATTTTTGTGGATTGGCTATCTTCACTTAACATTATTTTCATTATTTTCCACTTACCTGAAAATGCTATGAGTTTATTCTATTTTATTGTGAGTAATAATCCATTGTGTATATACACCACATTTTTTTATCCATTCATCTACTGAAGGGCATCTAGGTTGGTTTCACAGTTTAGCTATAGTGAATTGGGCTGCTATAAACATTGATGAGGCTGTGGCTCTGTAATATGCTGTTTTTAAGTCATTTGAGTATACGCCTAGGAGAGAAATGGCTGGGTCAAATGGTGGTTCCATTCCCAGTTTTCCAAGGAATCTCCATACTGCTTTCCACATTGGCTGCACCAATTTGCCCTCCCACCAGCAATGTATGAGTGTACCTTTTTCCCCACATCCTCACCATCACTTATTGTTTGTCTTTGTAATATCTGCCATATTGACTGGAGTGAGATGAAATCTTAGAGTAGTTTTGATTTGCATTTCTATAATTGCTAAAGATGATGATCAATTTTTTCATATATTTGTTGATTAATTGTATATCCTCTTCTGAGAAGTGTCTGTTCAGTTCCTTGGCCCATTTGATGATTGGGTTATTTGGGGGGTTTTTGGTACTTAGTTTTTTGAGTTCTTTACATACCCTAGAGATTAGTAATCTATCTTTTTTTTTGTTAAAGAAATATTTTATTTTCTTATAATTTTAAACATCCAATTAATCATTTTTTTTTCTATTTGGCAAAATAAAACAAAATGAATTCAATGACCATCATTAATACGTAAATATTTTGATGCTACTTTTTATTTTTTTAATTGATTTTATTATTTTTTATAAATACACGACAACAGTGGAATGCATTATTACACATATAGAGCCCAATTTTTGTATCTCTGTATATAAAGTATATTCACTTCAATTTATGCCATTATAATGTACTTTCTTGCATTACAATTCTTAATATACATATATATCACAATTTTTATATCTCTTTATATGAGTTATGTTGACACCCAATTCAAGTCATCATACATGTATTTTGTATAATTATGACCATCACATTCTACCATCCTTGCTCATCCCCTTACCCATCCCTTTCCCTCCCACCCTTCTTTCCTATCTAGAATTAATCTAATACTACCATGTTCTCCTTCTCTACCCCACTATGAGTCACCCCCTTATATCAGAGAAAACATTTGGCATTTGGTTTTTGGGGATTGGCTCACTTTTCTTAGCATTATGTTTTCCAATGCCAGCTATTTACCTGCAAATGCCATGATTTTTTTAATGCTGAATAATATTACCCCGTGTATAAATGCCACATTTTTTTTATCCATTCATCCACTGAATGACATCTAGATTGGCTTCACAGTTTAAATATTGTGAATTGTGCTGCAATGAACATTGATGTGGCCCGTGCATTCTGTCATATCATAATGGAATGAAATTAGAAATCAACAACAAAATAAAGAATAAAAATTTCTGCATCACATGGAGTCTGAACAATATGCTACTGAATGAACAATGGGTTACAGAACATATCAAGGAGGAGATTAAAAAAAATTCTTAGAGGTAAATGAGAACACAGACATAACATATCAAAATCTCTGGGACACTATGAAAGAGGTACTAAGAGGAAAATTCATTGCATGGAGTTCATTCCTTAAAAGAAGAAAAAGTCAACTAATAAATGACCTCACACTACATCTCAAAGCCCAAGAAAAAGAAAAACAATGAGCAGCAAAAGCAGTAAAAGCCAAGAAATAATTAAAATCAGAGCTGAAATCAATGAAATTGAAACAAAAGAAACAATTGAAAAAAATGACAAAAGAAAAAAAGTTGGTTCTTTGAAATAATAAATAAAATTTTCAGACCCTTAGCCATGCTAATGAAGAGAAAGAGAGAGAGAACTCAAATTACTATCATACATGATGAAAAAGGCAATATAACAACAGACATTACAGAAATACAGAAGATAATTAGAAATTATTTTGAAGCCTTACACTCCAATAAAATAGAAGATAGTGAAGGCATCGATATATTCCTTAATTACATGATCTGCCCAGATATAGTCAGAAAGATATACACAATTTAAACAGACTAATATCAAATGAGGAAATAGAAGAAGCATCAAAAGACTACCAACCAAGAAACGTCCAGGACCAGACAGATATATAGCCAAGTTTTACAAGACTTTTAAAGAAGAACTAATACCAATACTCTTCATTCTATTATAGGAAATAGAAAAAGATGAAGTACGTCCATATTCATTCCATGAGACCAATATCACCCTGATTTCAAAACCAAAGACATTTCAAAGAAAGAAAACTTTAGTACAATATCTCTAATGTACATAGAGGCAAAAATCCTCAATATAATTCTGGCAAATTGAATACAAAAACATCAAAAAGATTGTGCACTTTGATCAAGTGGGATTCATCCCAGGGATGCAAGGTTGGTAAAACATACAGAAATCAATAAATGTAATGCATCATAACAATAGAATTAAAGATAACAATCATACGATCATCTCTGTAGATGCAGAAAAAGAATTTGATAAAATGCTTTTATGTTCAAAACATTAAAAAAATAGGGATAACAGGAACATATCTCAACATTGTAAAGGCTATCTATGCTAAGCCTCAGACCAACATCATTATAAATGGAGAAAAACTGAAGGCATTCCCTCTAAAATCTGGAACAAGTAGGGATGCACTCTCTCACCCCTTCTATTTAACATCGTTCTTGAAACACTGGCCAGAGCAATTAGACAGATGAAAGAAATTAAAGGAATAACTATATGTAAAGAAGAATGTAATGTAGCACTATTTGTTGATGATATGATTCTATACCTAGAACACGCACACACACACACACACACACACACACACAAATAAAACTCCACCAGGAAACTTCTAGAACTAGTAAATGAATTCAGCAATGTGACAGGATATAAAATCAACACCCATAAATTAAATGCATTTCTGTATATCACTGACAAATCCTCTGAGAAGGAAATGAGGGAAACTACCCCATTCACAATATCCTCAAGAAAAATAAGACACTTGGGAATCAACTTAACAAAAGAGGTGAAGGATCTATACAATAAAAACTAAAGAACCCTAAAGAGAGAAATCAAAGAAGACCTTAGAAGATGGAAAGAACTACCTTGCTCATGGATAGGAAGAATTAGTACTATCAAAATGACCATATTACCAAAATCACTATACAGGTTTAATGCAATTCTGATGAAAATCCCAATGGAATTCCTCTTGGAAGTAGAAAAAGCAATCATGAAATTCATCTGGAAAAATAAGAGACCCAGAATGGCTAAAACAATTCTAAGCAGGAAGAGTGAAGCAGGTGGTATTGCTATACCAGAACTTAAACTATACTGAAGAGCAATAGGAACAAAATCAGCATTGTACTGGCATCAAAACAGGCTGGTAGGCTGGTGTTACAGAATACAGGACACAGAGAGTAATCCATAAAATTACAACTATCATATTTTAGACAAAGGTACCAAAAACATGCACTGGAGAAAATATAGCATCTTCAACAAATGATGCTGGGAAAATTAGAAATCCATATGCAACAAAATGAAATTGAATCCCTATCTCTCACCATGCACAAGAGTTAACTCAAAATGGATCAAAGATCTGGGAATTAACCAGAGACTCTGTATCGAATAGAAGAAAAAAAGTATCCCTGAATCTTCATCATGTGGGATTAGGCCCCAACTTCCTTAAGAACTCCTATAGCACAAGAATTAAAACCAAGAATCAATAAATGAGATGGATTCACACTATGTTTTTTCTCAGCAAAAGAAATAATCTGTGAGGTGAACTGGGAGCCTACATCCTGGGAGAAAAATTTCCCCCCCTCACACATCAGATAGAGCACTAAACTCTAGGGTATATAAAGAACTTAAGAAGCAAAGCACAAAAAAAAAAAAAAAAAAACAATACATGGGCCAAGGACTTGAACAGACACTTCTCAGAAGAGGATATACAATCAATCAACAAATATATGAAAAAATTTCATCATCTCTAGCAATCAGAGAAATACAAATCAAAACTACTCTATAATATCATCTCACTCCAGTCAGAATGCCAGCTATTATGAAGAGAAACAAAAATAAGTGCTGTTGAGGATGTGAGGGAAAAGATACACTCACACATTTCTGGTGGGACTGCAAATTGGTGCAGCCAATGTGGAAAGCAATATGGAGATTCCTTGGAAATCTCGAAATGGAACCACCATTTGACCCAGCCATTCCTCTCCTTGGTGTATACTCAAAGGACTTAAAAACAGCATACTAGAGGGACACAGCCACATCAATGTTTATAGCAGCCCAATTCACAATAGCTAAACTGTGGAGCCAACCTAGATGTCCTTCAGTGGATGAATGGATTAAAAAATGTGGCATATATACACAATGGAATATTACTCAGCACTTAAAAAAAAGATCATGGCATTTGCAGGTAAATGGATGGCATTAGAAAAGATTATGGTAAGTGAATTTAGCAATCCCCCCAAAACAAATGCTGAATGTTTTCTCTAATATAAGTGGGGTGACTCAAAGTGGGGTACAGAGGGAGAGCATGGGAGGAAGATTATTCCTAAATGGGAAAGAGGGGTGGGAAGAAAAGGGAGGGAGAAGGGGAATAGCAAGGATAGTGGAAGGTGATGGTCATCACTATACTATATGAAATACATGTATGAAGATTTGAATTTGGTGTAAACATACCTTATATACAAAAAGAGATATGATAAATCGAGGTATATATGTGTATTAAGAATTATAATGCCAAAAAAGAGAGGGTACATGTATAGTGGCATAATTTGGCATGAACCTACTTCATATACAGTGTTATGAAAAATTATGCTGTAAATCGTAATAATGAGTGTAATGCATTCCACTACTGTCATGTATGTAAAAATTGATTTTTAAAAAATAAAATATATCCAATTCATGTTGAAAGTATTCAAAAACTCCTGATACTTTTTCTTAAATTTCTTTATCTGACATAGGTAGCTCCTTTCCAAGCTCAGTAAATAGAGAGCCTTGAAAGAAAAGGTATTGCAGCCTTCAACCTGTGACCTCTAGTTGCAAAATATATAATATAAAATGCCCTTGTGGGGGCAGTTTTTTATTTTCTCTTTTGACTTTTTTACTGTTCTCTGAATTCAGGGTCTTAAATTCTTCTATGAAAGAATACTTTACCACTGAGATACATTTCCAGCCTTTTTCATTATATATTGAGTCAGGGTCCCCCTAAATTGCCCATGCTGATCTGAAACTTGCAACCCTCCTCCATCAGCCTCCCAAGTAGCATGAATCACCACTGCAGTTCATTCACTGGTCTTTATTTTCTCATAGAACTGGGAGTGTTTATTTTAATTCACTATAATTATATTCCCAGTTCTTAGAATATTGTCTGCAGTTAACACACACACACAACACACACACACACACACACACACACACACACACCATAAATATTCCTCAGTAAACATTTTGGAGGTAGGAATAAAAAATCTAAACCACAAAAATAGGCAGGTGTAGTGGCACATGCTTGTACTCCTAGTTATTTAGGATGCTGAGGCAGAAGAATTACAAATTCAAGGTCAATTTGACAAATTTAGCATGGCCCTAAACAATTGAACAACCCAGTGTCTCAAAATAATAAATAAATAAATAAGGGTGGGGAATGTAGCTCATTGTTAAAGAACTCCTGCATTCAACTCTCAGTACCATAAATTAAAATATAATAAGAAAGGAAAAACTAGAAAAAAGAAAGAAAAGAAAGATGTAAAAATAAATCAGAGATTTCAAAATTTAAACAACAGTAAAAGAAAAAAAAACAAATTATTAAAATTGTGAAGTTGTTGCTGTAGAGCAAAGTCATATTTAATGAAATAATTATTTCAGTTAAAATGTCTCTTTGCAAAACCAAAGTCATGTGAACTTTCTTGCATCTGCCTCCAAACATCATCAATTTTTTTACTCTACTTCATAAACCTAATCAGTATGATTTTATAAGTCCTTCCCACCATTTTCAGAAGAGGTAACCAACAGGGGCTATGGTCTTAGGTGAATCCCAAGTATTTAAGGAGGGCACTTGTCTGCAGAATGCCTTTACCTCTTAGGTACCTCTAAGGAGCAAAGTGAATTCTCAGCTACTGAGCTTTGGACACCTGAGAGTTACTGCTCATGGTAATGCTGGCAAATTTTCCAAAACTTACACCCCAGGGGTTTCCCATAGCTAACTCTGGTGACTTGGGAATTTAGAGTAAATACTTTCAAGCTGTATTCTCTCCTGAAAATTCTTTAAATTTACTTTTCAACCTACTTGGGTTTTTGTCCAAGTAGAAACTTACTTATTTTTTCTTGGTTTATATATATTTACAGCAATTTTAATAAGTGATATGAGTAATTTTCATTCTCTTCCCTTGTGCTTTATTAGATTTTGCAGGTTTTAAATGAAATATTTCTGCAGTTTTATCAATTTTGTAACCCATAAATTACTTATAATATTCACTATATTGAATGTATACAATAGTCTTTATGCACATAAATTTAAATTTTTTGGGGGGAGTGTGGGTACCAGGGAGTGAACTCAAAGGCACTCAACCACTAAGCCACATTTCCAGTCTTATTTTGTATTTTATTGAGGGTCTGACTGAGTTCCTTATTACCTCACTTTTACAGAGGCAAACTTTGATTTGAAAACATTCTGCCTTAGCCCCCAGAGTATCTGGGATTATAGATGTGTTCCACCACCCTTGGTTCAAGTTTTAATGTATAGTTTTGATAGTAAAACCCTTGATGTAAAAGTCCTACATGTTGTCTTTTTACAATCTTCATTTCCCAAAATAGTTGAAATGATTTCCATTACATGCTACCAAACTGCAGAAATTTCCAAGTGGAAAAATTGGTCACTACAGAAAAATACTAGAAATTAACATGAATTTATCATACTTCATCTACTGCATCTCTAAACTAAAGTGAAGTTTCTCAACTCTAGTATAGAGAGGAATGCACCATTGTTACCATTGTTAATTTATGCTCTCCGTCTCGCACTAATTTTTCTTTCTTTCTTTTTATTGTACTCAGGGCTAATCTACCACTGTATTACAACCCATTTTGAAATGGTCTCACTAAGGTGCCAAGGCTGGCCATAAACTTAGTTTCCTTGTGACTGAGTCTCCCCAGTAGCTGGGATAGTAGGCATGCACCATTACACTGGGATCTCCAGTTGATTATGTTTTAAATAACAATAGATTAATTATTGCTGATTATTACTTCAGCATTCATACGTATGAAGGCACTCTGATGGTCAGAACTGATTATGGGGAAAATTATTTTATGTAATGAAAATTAATAGAAAAAATAATTTTTTTTATTTTCTCTTCAGTCCTGGGGCTAAATCTCAAGACCTTACATATGTTGGGCAAGTAAGTGCTCTACCACTGATTACATCCCCAGTAATTCATTTCTTTATGGATACTGGGTATTGGACATAGTGTTGCTCTAAACTGAGTTGCATAATCAACCCTTTCTTAGATTTTATTCTGAGACATGATCTCAATAAATTGTTGCAGTTGGCCTCATATCTTTAATCAATTTGCCTCAGCTTCTCAAGTAGTTGGATGAGAGGTGTACATCAATACACCCAGCTTACATTTTATTTTTTGAAAGAAATTGTTTAATTAATATTACAGGTATAAATTCAACTATTTGAAGTTTCAGGATTTGGAAGTTGAACCCAACAGTGATTAAATCAAGCCATCTTCAAATGAATTAAAATCAATGTTGATTGTCTTTACAGAAGCACAACCATGATTTGAGAGGCATAGCGCATAGACATTTGGCATAAAGACTGTCTCTATGTTTGTTACAGTTATGGAGTCACAGAGACAAAGCGAGAGATAGAAATATTTTAGATGAGCACTCAGAGTGATCAGCTAATGTAGGTAAGTCTGGACTCATCCTAAACATTCTTCTTTGTCCAAATATTGAACTTTTCCAAATGATTGAGAAAGATCCTTTTTAAAAATAAAGATCATGCTCATCTCGTTTTGTTCATTTGTGTCAGAACAAATTTGTCAGAACAAACCCAGCCTCTCTATCTTTTCTATATTTAGATTGTATTGCTAGAAGTTAATAGAAAATTTTGGCACAACTCAACTGAATAAGCAGGGCTGTCCAAAACTCTTTTATATTTTTTATTCCCTCATCAAGACAGAAGGATAAGTCTCTCTTATTTTCCCCTTTCCTCTTACCCACTTCCCCTATATTTTCAATTTCAGAAATATGGTTTCAAAGGCCTTGCAAGACTTCCAGTGTGCATTTACATGCTCCATTTGCACGAATTACTTCTTACAACCTGTAACCTGTAACCATAGACTGTGGACATACTTTTTGCCAACCCTGCCTCTACCTTTGCTGGGAGGAAGCCCAAACACCAATGTGCTGCCCTGAGTGTACAGAAACAGCAGAGAAGGTAGACTTCAGGACCAACATTGTCCTCAAGAAGCTGGCTTTCCTTGCCAGATAGGCCAGACCTCACTCTGAGAGCAACTTTGGGAAGCAGCTTTGCAGGACACATGTAGACAAAAATGGGCTCTTCTGTGAGGTTGACAAGAGCTTGCTCTTGCTCTGAATCACCCGAACGTGCATTTCACGGCTGTAGCCCAGTGTCATGTGTGGCTGAGGAGTACAGGGTGAGTGATGGTCATGAAGAAACTTGGAAGCTGAAGCATCCAAATGTGAGAGAAAGATGAGGACACATGATAGTGGGGCAGATGATCATGCAGATGGAGGTATTGTTGTTTCAGTATAAATTTCCCATTTTTACACTATGAGCATAACTAAGTTGAATGCTCATGAAATAAAGTTCCCTAGAAACATTGTCCATATAACATGACATGGTGGCCATGCCAATAATCCTAGTTATTCACTATGTAGAGACAGGAGAATCCCACACCACTCTGGGCAACTTAGCAAGACATTAATCTTTTTCCGTTTGTGTGTTTAAGGGGCTTGGGATACTGCTCCTGGTAAATATTTGTCTACCATATATTCAACCTTGGGTTCAATTTCCAGTACTGAATATAAAAATAAACATATTGTCAAAATTTTCAGAATTGGGTCAGCAGTAGTTCAGATGGGGCGCATTAGGAACATGGGCTACTTATATTGCAAGTTGAACCCTTTCATAGTGAGGTTATGTAACAACTACCTTCTCAGGAAATTAACTGAATTATCTAGGATTCCTTAAAGATATTATTATTATTATTATTATTATTATTATTATTATTATTTGCTTCTGATGGTATCCCAAATAGCAAAATTAATTTAGACTAATTTGTAAAAATCTTTCTTCTAACTCAAATTGCTCTTCTCCAAAACACTGTTTTTTTTTTCAATACACAAAGGATGAAACCTACAAGCCTGTCTTCCCTAACACTAAAGACCATGATTTTATTGCAGAAAAACATTTTAAATGAAATGGATCCATTATGGAAAATGAGTCAAGAGATGCAAGATAATCTAAATGAGAAGAAATGCAAAACTCATTTCTTCATGGTAAATATAAAAATATTTTCTTTTTTTAAATGCAGACTAATATGATGCTATCAGCTCATTTGAGTTATCATTGGAGGATACCATTTTCCTCTCAGAAGAAACAGGGATTCTGGTAATATTACAAATTGACAGGTGAACACAAGCTAATGCGAAGAATACTACTAATATGTGAGGTGAGTGAGTCATGACTGGTATTCCTTGTCCAACTTTGGAGGTTTGGATAAATCTGCCCAGACACCAAGTATAAGAGAGTACTGAACTACTTAGTTTGAAAGAGAGGAGAAATATAGATTTTTAACTATGGCAAAGATGAGTTGTTTTTTTAATGTAAAATACAGTGTTCTATAATTACTTAAAAATTGTCAGAAGAATCAAAGGAATAAAAGAAAAGAAAGAAGATTCATATAAAAGAGGTAAAATAATTCAGATAAAATAATGCATTAAGAACCCCAAAGAGACATAATAAGGAAGTAGCCTGAGATTCTTCAGAGGTCTTGATTTAAACAGGAAAGAGGCAAGAAAAATGAGAAAGAAATTATCACAAAATTCCATTGAGCTAAAACGTAAAATGCTGCACCCGAATTGGCAAGCACAACTGCTATCTCAACCCTCAAATAGAATAATCAGCAAACTGAGAAGAAAAGTGGTTCAGGCTCAGCAGATTTAGAGGCTCAGTACTGAATGGTGCTTCATACTTCATACACTGCCCACCTGTGATGGATGATTAATTGGTGTATGTGTATATTTTCAAGAACTTAATACTCTATACAAATTCTTCTAAAATTTGCCTTTTTGACTATCTAAGTGTGTCATGGAGCATAGACACATAGATATTTGTGTTAAAACTTTTCAAATTTTACTTTAAAATATTTTATATTTAAAGAAAAGTTAAAAATGTGATATACTGATTTAATATGTATTTGTATTTCTATGGCCACTTTTCTTTTCCTCTAAAATATTCATACATTTTCATGAGACAGTTTACAAGCATTGGAAGCTTACATTGGTAAGTTATCATGAACTAAAGTCAGACATATTCAATTTTTTCTTAAATTACACCAGCTTGTACATGAATGTCCTATTTTCTATTCTATGATCCAACCTAGAATGGAATATTGAATTTAGTCTGATGTCTCTTTTGGTTTCACTTGAAAGAGCTTCTTTTCTTACTTTTTATGACTTTCACAATTTTGATAAATACTTGTCAGGCTTTTTGTGAAAGGACCCTCAATTTTGGTTTGTAGATGTTTTTCTCATAAATTGACTAGTGTTATAGGTTCACAGAAGAAGAACACAGAGGCAAAATTCTCTCCTCATTATATAATAAGTATAAGGTATCCACATATTCTGTGTATCAAATTAAGTTCATTGGTTATAAAAGAAATGCATCATTCTGACAGAGGATATGGATAATGATTGAGGCTATCCAGTTGTGTATATAGAGAAGGAGCAGAGAATATGCGGAAATTTTTAAATTTCCTCTCGGTTTTCCTGTTAACAGAAAATTTTAAAAAAAATAGTAACTGAGTCAGGACCTAATGCTTACAAATGCTTACACATTTGGTACTTAGCTTCTTCCTTGATACTTAGAAAATTAGGTAGCATGCTGTAAAGAATAGGGCAATCATCATCAGTATCCTCATCTTTGTTATAATACCTGAGCTCCCTCACTCACTTCCCTGGTACTGTTCAGCAGCCCCATCTACCAAAGGAAGTTCCTGAGCCTGTGCTCCTGAGAGCTGGAGCAGAGCAAATACAGTAGGGGGTTTTCCTCTTCCCAGAAGATCTTCTTTGTCTCTTTGCGGATCACGCACATCTTCTTCAGAGCTCAGGAATTTCCTGAGACTGGCCTTTCTGGAAGTAGACATCAAATTCTTCAGAAGAATATTGTTTTGACATATTTCTATTGTGATGTCTCTCTGCACACTCGACAATAGGCAGGAGTTTGGGCTTGTTCCCAGGAAAGGCAGAGAAAGGGCCAACAAAAGCTGTGCCCATTGCCTATGGTGGCTGGGTCCATAAATTAGTTCAGGCAGATGGAGCAGGTGCATTCTTTCTTGAAGCCTTGTGAGATTTCTAAGTCCATTTTCTGAGGGAAGAATATCAATAGATTTTATTCATCTATCTTAGAAGGGAAAAATTCCTAAATAAAATTTTTCTCAAGTTCTTATTGCATAGCACATTTCTGCCTATGGCAAAATAGACTTCCTTTTATATATGACCAAATACAAAAATTAATAAGTAAACAGATAACACAAATAAATTATGCATTTAAGAGAATATCACTCTCTACCAAGTCTAAATTATTACAAAGCACCACTTCACACTGTGAAAATATGTAATTATTTTAATCTGTTCCAGGAAACAAGGCATCATTTATAAGTCCATTTAGCTAAAGATTTGGGTTCTCATTTCTACAGTGGTTGAATTTCTAGAAATATGAGGGAAGGAATATTCCTAAATATATATTTTAGGTTTACAAGTGCAAAATTACAAGTTATCTGGAAACTAATTTCTGAGTCCTTATAAAATACAGAGGACCAACTAGGGGATACACAACTAACAAAATTAAATTAATTATCACTTTAATTCCAAACTATATCCAAGCAAAGAAAGAAGAAGAATGATTTTTTTACTAAGTAGAGAAACAGCATCATTTCACAGAGATAACCTAATTTGATGATCATTTAAAATATGAAATTTGACTTGATTTGGCTTGGGAAAGTAGCTACAGTTCCACTATAAATAGTGTACTTACCTAACCAGTGGGTCCATGGTTTCACCAGTGCTTGTTGCAGAAGGGAAAATATGAAGTCAGCTGGAGGATCACATGCTCAAATTGTAGAGGATTAGATTAAAATGTCTCTTTGACAGGTGACTTCCAAAATATGCTCTAGAGAAGAATGAGCTTGTCTCCAGGAGTGCCCTTTTACTGAGTGCCTGAAGACCACATCCAGTTTTTCCTTGATTGCATTTCAAGATCCTTCCAATCAATGCTAGTGTAGGTTATTGGGTTAGTGTGGGTGATTGGATCAATGTGGGTGGTTAAGTATGAGGTTGATTAGTTTTCAGATACAGAATATTGATGAATCACCTTATCTAATCTTCATAAATAAAGCCCTACAGGCTCACCAACAGTCACCAATTTAAAAACCAAAAAAAGTGAATCCTCAGTTTCAAATTGTATCTAATTTTTTTAGTTGTGTTCTTCTAATTTGGGGGGGGGGCTTTTAAAAACACAGAAAGAGGATGTCATCAATATATGATTTTTAGTAAATATATTTGATCATTTATAAATATTTTGCCTAAGATTGATTTTAGTTTTATTCTGTCACTATGACAGGGATTTAGTTTAGAAATTTTATTTTATTCACAAGATGTGGGGGTGCATTCCTATATTCCTAGCTAGAGAAGCTGAGGCAGGTGGCTCAGCAGTTCAAACCCCAGCCTCAGCAATTAGTAAGGTCCTAAGCAAATCGGAAAGGACCTATCTCTAACTAAAATATGAAAGGAGGCCTGGGATGTTGCTCAGTGGTTAAGTGCCCCTGGGTTCAATCCCTGGTACACACACACACACACACACACACACAAACAAAGGAAATAAAGAAAATGATTTTGTTTTTCTCACTTCAATCTAATGCTTTCCAGTAAGAGACCTATGGTCCTGCCTTGCAATGGCTTCTTAAGGAATGGCAGATTGTCAGCGTGAACTGCAAGACCAGATGAGGCCACATCCTCCAACCCATCCTGTTTGGAATGCAAAAGGTGCCACCACAAAGCCTCTACAGACTCTTTATACACTGGATGGACTTTCCTAGAACTTCCCTTGTACACAGATTAGTATCAAGAATGAATTTGTTCAGTTGTTACTAATTATGATCTTAGGATGTAAAATCAAGACTTTTAAAAATACCATATTGTATGAAAACACAAGCTTTGATTTTTAATACAAGAATTGTGGGCTTTAAGGGAGGGTGTTCAGGAGAAGTCACTGCCCTGAAATTTCCTGAGCTACAAAGGCATTAAGTTTCCCAAGAGGCCCTGTTTTTTTCCCCAGATTTTCAAAGTGTTAGATGAGGAAAGCTCCTCATTTCTAGAGACTTCAAATGTTCACATTTGCTAATTTTTTTCCCTAAAAGAGAAATCAAGGAGATACAAGCTCTAGGACACTGGCTTGGGCAGCCATACTTTTCATCTGGAAGGTGCAGTGTGATCACAGTAATTTCTGACACCTTGGATAAAACAGTTATATAAAAGGTGTAGATCAGGCAAAAATTTTGAGACAGCTGCTGTCCACAGGGGTTTATGTCAAAAGTCCCAGGTACTCAGGAGACTGAGGCTATTTGGAATGATAAAGAATTTAAGGCCAGACTGTGAAAATGAGCAAGATGATCTAAAAAAAAATGGTTGGGAGGGCTGGTTTCAGACAATGTTAATGCTGCTAAAAAGTTAGCCATGAACTTGAGTTTACCTGGGAACCAGCAAAGCATTCACTACTTCCTGTTGAAGTGTTTGGGAGTAGAATAGGGGAGAGAGAAATCCTGCCAAATACTCTGTGAGTCTGTGACTTCAAGATACTTAACCTCTGAGCTACTTACTACTTCTCTCTCTTATGCTGGTGGAGGCATGGTACAGGCAGGAGGTGGAAGCTACAAGCTAAAGACCCAGACATTCTGCACAGACAGCCAGGTTGGGACACTGTTAATCCTTTTGCATGTAGCCAACAGCATGAACCTTTAGAACACAATTCAATCTCTATGTTTCTTCCTCATTATTTTTATTTTTAAAGGGTTATATCAATAGCTTAACTTTTAAAATTTGCCTTTTAATATCAAACAGAAAAATAAATAGAAGACTTTACCAAACTTGAAATAAATGAGTGATCTGTAGAAAAGTAATAAATCTGATCTATTTACAAAAACATTGTATAAAATGTTATTTTTGTAGCTAGCATGGTGGTACACTCCTGTAAACTCAGCTACTAAGGAGACTGAGGCAGTAGAATCACATGTTTGTTTATAGGTTGGGCAATTTAGCAAGGACCTGGCTCAAAATAAAAAAAAAAAAATGAGTAGGGCTGGAGTTGTAGCTCAATGATAGAGGATCACTAAGTTTAATTCCCAGTACCACACATATGCAAAAAGAAAATTATTCTGTTTCCTTTTCCATTCTGTATAAGTAACGCTAAAAGTTCAAACAAAAGATAACAAAGTCACAAATTGCAAGGACACCTTACCCACCTTTTGTAGAACTGTGCCAACTGATTTAACTGTAAAGACTTCCAACACCTGTGCCACATCTCAATGCAGTACTGTTGTTTGCTTGGTGTCTGAATGGTGTTTCTTTTACTTTGTTCTTGTTTATTTTTACATGTTATAATTTTCTTATAAAATCTAACAATTCTGTGATAATGTAGAATTTAAATTGACAGGGTTTCTCTCATACTAGACTTTACCTTTGTGTGTTGTGTCTGAATCGATCTGGTGGGAAGTTGAGTTGGTTTTGGAATTCATTACTGATGTCATTATTTCAATGTTTCATGGGCTGCATATTCACCTAGCATTACTTTGTTTTTAGGGTTGGACTGGTTCACCAGTTTGTCTCAATATCTGTTCCACACTCTATTTCTCCCTATAAACTCTTTTCAGGCTCTCAGACAAAGTGCTTTTACATGTTACTCATCACTTGCTAGTCTCATTGGGCAATGGAAATATGAAGGATGTAGGAGCATTTTTGTGATTCCGATGAAGCCAAGATCTTAAGCACATTCCATGACCCTGAGTCTCAGGAGGGACTTTATCAGTGATCATGTCCACCTTTACCTATAGTTCTAGACTCATCACATATTTGTGTCTACTTTAAAGTTTTTCTCTGATTTTTCTATATATTTATTTCCACTTTCCAAAATTATAATTCCCCAAAGGCAATAATATATTTTGCTCTTCTATTTGTGGCTTAAAATTTTGTTAAACAGGAGAGATAATTATTCTCCTGATGAAAAAAAGATCTTCCCCTCAACTGCAATTTGTCCTATATTTTATTCCCAGTTATTACTGACCTGTATAATTATTTTCTTATGAAGTTATTTACTATTTTAAGTTTGGAGCTTGGGATACAGCTCAGTTGGTAGAGTGTTTACCTTGTATGCACAAGGCCCTGGGTTCAATCCCCAGCACCCTGCCAAAAAAAAACTTAAGTTTTAAGGTTACTTCATGGAGTCTGCAATTTATTTAAGTAAGCCCCCATTGACATTGTGTGTGTGTGTGTTGTGTGTGTGCTTGTGTGTGTGTGTGTGTGTGTGTGTGTGTGTGTGTGGTAAAATTATCTAAAACATATTCTCTTAGTAAATATCCAACATATCTTTCCTTAGATATATACAGTGGAAAAACTGAGTATTTTTTTCAGCTTATGCTTTTGAGATTCATTCACATTGGTGAAATGAGAGTTTGTTCATTTTCATTGCTTCATAGAATTGCTTTGCATGAGTTAATAAATATTTACTTATCCATTTTACTGTTGGTAAGTATCTTTGGCTCCAAAATTTAGGGAATTATTAGAAGTCATGAAAGGAGCAACATTGCATATAAATTTTACCTAACAAGTATATGTAGAAAGTTCTGATAATATATGTTTATCCATAATGGAATACCTAAGCCTTAGGAAATGCTGTCAGTAAGTAAGCCAAAATTTATTTTTTCAATTAATATTTTCTCTAGCCTTGAGTAAGCTTCATTTATTCTACATTTTTGTCAAAACATATTATTCATCTTTAAATTTGATTTATTCTTGTCAAGGTCTAGTGATTCAATTTATGGTTTGAATTTGCAATAATCTAATGTCTCATAAAGGTGAGTACTTTTTCATATTTCACTGATTTCATATGTGTATTCTGTTTTATGATGTTACCATTCAAGAAAAGTTGTCTAATTTTTTAGCAGATTTACTTTTCTTTATTTACCAAACTTTATGCATCTGTATTAGTCAGGGCTCTCTAGAGAAACAGAACCAACAGGGTATATATAATTATTGAAAGGGGATTATTACATTGTCTTACAGAATCAGAAGCTGTATAGTCCCACAATGGCTATCTTCAGGCTGGAGTTCTGGAGAAACCAATAGCTGCTGAGTCTAAAGTACTGATGCTTCAGAACAAGAGGGATTAATGATGTAGCCCCAGTGGGATCAAAGACCTGGAAACAACCTGATAGTCACTGGCCAGAGTCCACTTTGGAAGAGTGAAGGAGGTGGAGTCTGATGCTCTCAGAATTTTGCAGCAGCAATCTAGAACTCCTCAAGAAAAATCAAGCTAGAGGGCACTGATGCCTCATTTTTCCAACTTTTATTCCATCCAGGGCCTCAACCTATGGCTGCCACAGGGTGAGTCTGTACTTCAGTTTGCTGTCCCATATGACAATCATTTCTAGAAACACTCTCATTGACATTCCCAGAGGCATTCTAACCTTAAGCATACTTTAATCCAAACTGACATTTCAGAACCACCAACATAGCATCTATGATGCATATATATTGTATCTTTGATACATACATATTCTTTTGAGGTGGATGGGTACTGGGAATTGAACCCAGGGATGCTTTATCACTGAATCACACACCATGTCAGTTCTATTTTTTGAGAAAGTATCCCACTAAGTTGCTTAGAGCCTTGGTAAACCTCTGACCCTACTACCATATCCTTCCAAGTGGCTGGGATTACAGGTATCTATAATCATGCCTGGTTGTAGTTTTATTTTTTTGAGAGAAGATCTTGCTTTATTGCTCTGAACACCTGGAATGAAACCAACCACTTATTCAGGATTCCAAGTAGCTACAGGCACAGCTTATAGTGAATAGCAATTTTCCAACTCCAGTTTTATATGTTTACTCTTGAGGAATAGTATTTTTAAGCAAAAAGTCATTAATTTTAGTGCAGACTAATTAAATTATTCCTCATTGATTATTGTTTTTATGTCTTGTCTAGGCAATTTCTCTATGAGACTACTATTTCCCCTTAAGTCAATCTGTAAAGGACTATGTATAGGTAGGGCTCAGGTTTCTTTTTGTCCACTTGTATAACCATTAGATTCAGCACTAGATTGATTGTCTTGTGGTTGCCAATGCAAAGGAGAATACAAATAATTGTAAATATTCACATGTATGATTATAATTTTAGAAAATAAATCATCACATAGACAATTAAGCATGACTACTCAGAATTATGGACAGGATAAGTATATAGTAATACGGTTTGAATATGCTTTGTCCTCAGTAAAAACCAAGTTAAAGTGTAATTTCATAGAGCAGTGGTGTTTTGGGATGGGGCCTTTAAGTCATGAAAAATGACCAGTGCCTTTCTCCTGGGACTGAACCTAAATAAAAGAGTGAATTCTGGGCCCTTGGAGAGTTATTTTTAAGAAAATGCATTGTTATGAAGGATGCCACCCCTGTGCTCCAACATTCTGCACTGAAAGATTTCTCCTTCTGCTTCTCAGCTATGAGCAGATTTATCATGAAACTTACCTGAAACTGAGGCACCATGACCTAGAACTTACCTGTTTTTAGAACTGTGAGGTAAACAAATCTTTTCTTTATAATTTACTCAGTTGCAGGTTTTGAGTGAAAACAACAGAAAATGGACCAAGATGAGTAAATTAGTTAGGTAAAAAAAAGAAGGGATAAAATTATTTTCTTATAACCATTGAGTCTTTATGTTCATGCTTGTTTGGTTAGAGAAAAAGACATGTTCTCATAGGTTGAATTTTAACATTATTAAATCATACTTTATCTATTCTTTCATTTGTGACAGTTCAGGAATAAAGTAAAACCAGAAAATATATTCTATTTCATGTACCATAGGCAATTATAGTCCTCAAAAGAATAAATTAAAAAAAAACATAAATTTTTGGAATATATGGGCTTTTAATATTATCACCATAATTCATAACACATTAAATAGGTTTTCACAACATTAGAAGGAATGTAAAGTTAACAAAATACAACCTGTTTGTCATGTTTGATAAGACCCAAGGTAGAGGGCTTCCTTAGATATTGAGTTTCCCATACATTGGGGCATAGTCCTTATCTATGTCTGGGCAGAAGTGACTACAGCAGAAAACAAGCTAAAGATAGGGAGAAAAGGAACAGGAACGAATCCTGTATATCAGCAAATTTGAGCAACATTAATAAAGCTCACAGTTCTAACTTCATAATCCAGAAGTACTCCAATTTGGCCAATGGCCCTTGGTACATATTGAAGTATAATTGGTAAAGAGAGTGCAATAGAAACCTTCCTTAACACATCCAAGAAGTAAGAGCCCCTCCACCTCATCCATCTTGTAATTTCTGTTCTTTTTCCAATAATCATTACAGACGCCAAAAGCCCAGTTCCAAGAGTCACCCAGTTTCAAGGGTATCCCACTTCTGCCTCCCAGTAATATCTGCCAATGGTAAAAGTCTGAGTACCCCAGGCAAGAAAGCATTCTGATGTTAGGTTGATCCAGGAGGCACCTTGTGGATCACATCCAACATTCATGCTTCTCAACTCTCTATACAGGAAGACGTGGCAGTTGGCTCTTTCAGGACACAGAGTAATAGCAACTGCAAGAAAAATATTGCAGACATGAATGTAAAAAATAAGAAGTTAAAGTCTTAAAGAAGTCTTCCTGTGAAGAAATGATATTACTGAGAAATGTGAAATTGTAACAGCAACAATGATTTTGGTTGTAAAAATCTAATAAATTATGGGCATGAATAGTAAATCTACAGAACAAATAAATTCCTTCCACAGACTCATAAATTTGTTGACAATGTGAAAAATCAAATATTGAGTCAAATATGAAACCGATATCTTTTAATTTTATTTTTCTTTCAAAATAGCTACAGAGATGATGTCCTGAACTCTCTGGAGACATCAAAAATAAGTATCAGAAAAATATTCCTATTTCAAAAAATGGTGTCATTATTTGGATGAGAAGTGAAGATTTTCTCTCTTGTAAGCTTTTCTAAACAACTGGATAAAAATCTATTTATACATTTTAGAAAGTATCACTTTATGAAATGAATTCTTATTTACAGTTCCTAAATATTCAAATATATTGTACATGCTGTCGGAATCCACTTGAATCCTTTCTGTTATTCCTCAAATTTTGTAATTTTAGAAGGAATAATTTAAAATTTATTTATGCAAAACTTTTCACTATCCCTAAGTTTTCTGCATGCTCTGTACTGCCCTCCATTTATGAGATTTAACATGTAGCTTTTTATATTGAGCAACCTGAAATCAATTTTATTTTTATTTTCCTTTCTTGGTGATAAAGTTGATTTCTTCTCTTAGATTTTCTCTAGCTATTCAAAATTTTATGCCATATAAAATCATATATACCCATGGTAAAAACAACATAAAGTTCTATTCAACTATTTACCCTTCAAAGCTTCTCCTAACAATTCAAATTTAGCAGAGTAAGGTGGCTTATGTCTGAAATCCCAGAAGACTGGGATAAGCAGATGAAAAGTTCAATGCCAGCTTGGGCAAATTAATGAGACTCTGTTACAAAAAATACTGGGGGCTGCATATCTGGCTAACTGGTAGGGTGCTTGCCTAATATGTGGGAGGCCCCAAGTTAAAATGCCAGGACCATTTTTTTTTAAAAAATAATGAACATACTGAACAACTGCATAAATTTGTTTGTGAAATTGAATAATGAAACTTAAATCTGAGTATAGCTCTGTTTATTGAAATTACCAATTTTTATATCACTTGTTTTATATATACCTCAGGACATATGAGCCTGGATTATATTTACGTAGTTTTTTTTTTTTTTCACTCTTTGTACTGTAAATTTGACTATAGATGACATACTCAAGGATTTGCAGTCATATTATTTATTTATAAAAATAAGTAAAATATTTAATAAAAGGGAAATACCAGCCATGTGGTCCTAACAACAAATAATACATATGAGAATACTGCCAAAGCACTTATGCTTACCTTGAAAGCAATTGAGCCTGTGGATTAATCCAGTGATGGGCCCTGCACTGGGTTCTGGATTCACAGGCTGGGCTATATATAGCTGCATAGATTCAATTATGCAATAAGGAAGATGCAGTGAACATATGTACAGTCAGAAAACCATGACTTTTCTTGATAAGACACTTTATAAGAATTGTTGCAACACACAGATGTGGAAATACAGAAATCATCAGTTTGTGAAATGAATTCTTATTCACAGTTCCTAAGTATTTAAAAATATTGTAAATGCTGTTGAAATCCATTGTAATCCTTTCTGTTACTCGTCAAATTCTGTAAATATGCTTAGTTTTCTGTTCACTTGCATATATATATAAGAGTAAAAATCTGGTGTCCATTACCATTCTGCACTGAAATCTCCCTATCTGCAGTCACAAGCTTCTCTAAAAACTGGAGAGTTTTTTGCCTCCTTAACAGAGAGAGTGTCAGAAGAATCCTAGGCAGTGATATCTTCTTCCTTGAGCTGTGCTAGCCTGGAGGACCCACAGAGTTCTAATGCTTTGAGTTTATTTCAACTATCATTTAAAAATGTCAACTTATACATATAAAATTAACAAATCTCTAGAGGTTTCACACATTGGAGCACTCTATCTCTCCTGTTAGCCTGTGTTCCCACTATTAGCTCTGTGAGGTGTTTGACTTCATCAGCCTTGTGAACACTTAGTATTTCTCCTTCATCTGCATAGGCTTTCCAGAACTGGAAACAAAACCAGGAATGGAAGGATTTTGAAATGATTTCTCTTTTGCAACATTTTTATTGAAGCTACTCCAAAAATTACTGAGAATAAGAACTAAGAGAGATGTCAAATTAGGTGGGGGAAGAAAAAAGTAGATCAATGATAATAGTGACTGAGTATTCCAATGAATCATGCACTGGAGTAGTCCTGACTAGTACTGTAAAAACTGCAAAAGCATCTGCTGGGAGGCAGGTAAACATTCACCTGTACATTGTGTCTCCAATGATCTGTGAAAAAAAAAATAAAAATTCTGAATAATCTTCACAAGATCCCTCTACCATTAAGTACAGTGTGAGATTTTTGAATCAGCTCCAGAAGCTACTAGTCCTCAAGAAGTTCTGTCTTCCATCCTGGGGTGCATTTCCAACTTCTTTTCTACTCAAAAGAAAACAGTCCACTATAGAATCCAGGTAAAGTCTGGTTCTTCAATATTCTCTGTGAGTGGGAGGGGATGACGCTGTGGAATCTGGGTTCTGCTGCAACCATAAATAAATCCCAGCAATTGTCTAAATGCCCTGTGTCTCAGGTGAGCAGACACAAAGCAGTAGCAATAAGGTCTATATTCCTGAATCTCCCATCTTGTTATGTAGGTGAATTAACCAGAATACCCATGTTCAGCTCACTAATTGGTGAATTTCTAAAAGTCCCAAATATGTTGTTGATTTTCAGAGGGGGCCTATACATTAATCATTCCATACATTTTTGTTACTTACAGATAATATAGGAGGGATCCTTGGTTTTTAGAAATCCTTGGAAGAAGTGACCTCGTAGCAAAGTAACCACAGTTGTGGAAAAATATGTTTGTACACCCAAACTTGAAGCAACAGGGGAAGTGGATTTCAGTTGTGAAATGCAATAGCTATATATGCCTGTCCTACATCCCCACGTATCAGTAGTTATGTGGACTGACTCCACATCTGGTCTGTGGCATATTTCCTTCAGCTCCTCATATATTCCTCTTAAGATCTCTGTCATATGAATCATTCTGGTTTTACTCTCTTTGAGCTGCTCAAAAATGTCTTTCCTCTCTTTCTGCAGCCTCTCTGAATGATGCCATTCTTCCTCATAATAAAATGAAGGCATCTTCCCATATTCAAATCTGATTGCTTCTCTTCTTAAATTTATGTAGTTCTGCAGTAAAATTAAATTCATCAAAATATAAACCTATCCCTCTAAATCCTGTTGAAACTCACTAATTCTAGGACTTACCTTTCCTATGTTTATACATGAATATACCACCATTGAAATTCCACATCATGTACTATCACAAGAATGGGATTCTAATCAGAATAAGTTTTAATCTAAGTATGCATAATATGTCAAAGTATATTCTACTGTCATGTGTATTTTAAAAGAAGAAACAAAAAATAAAATAAAGAAACTCCCAGATTCTTGTTTGTCTTATTAACAATTATACTTAAGCCTTCATCTTGTCAAACTTTCAGAATCCACAAACTTTTATTCCTTTCCTTTTTTACAAATATCCATGGCTCCTTTCTTTCTTTCTAATTAATTTTATGAGGCTAGACTCAAACTTGTAATCTTTCTGCCTTAGCCTCCCAAGCAGCTGAGATTACAAGACTGCACTACCATGTCCTTTACTCTGCATCATGGTCAACAGTTTTAATCAACAGGGTACATTCACTTAATTCATGATAAAGAGTTTTCTAAAACAATCCACACAAAAAATAAATTTGTTTTATCCTTTCCAACCCATATGTGAGGAAACATAACCCATTTCATATTTAAGGACTTTAGACTACAATGAATGGATTGAAATCCATTCGCTTTTCTTGAGTTTAAGCCAAGTCACTTAAACCTACCTACTGTAACCTCAGAGTACAATAGTCATCTCCAAGCACTTCACCCAGCTAACTGTAATACTGAAGTGTCATTTAGCACCTGACCTTATTATCTCTCTGAGACCATTTTCTTCAATTCTCTTCAAAAGTCATTCCAATATATGACATCAACTTCAACATGACCTCAGTAACCTCCCTCCCAATATACCAAGTGCAATTATTTGTCATGTGCTTCTCTCTGTATTGACATTCTATGGCTATGTTCATCTTCAGGAATTAATCTCAAACTAATTTTTTAGTGAAAAATTTTGCCAGCATCTATTTAAAATTTAAACCTAATCTGCAGTCTCTGCTCTTTTACTCATTTTCAACTTTCCTGCTTAATTAGTCTAAAAAAGTTATCATGCTCTAATATATCAAGAATTTTACTTATTTACATGATGGCCATTTTCCTTTCTGATTTGTATCCTAACCTTTCCAATAAGAGATTTTTGCAGCCTTGTTTTCTGCCATAGTTTTATCTTATTATTTGTAATAGAGTTATCATGAAACAATTTTTAAATTAATTTTAATTTAAATTATAACACACTCAGGATAAACATCCACAAAGAAAATTAGTTATTTAAAAAG
>NW_026694775.1:0-51805 GCF_021218885.2 Marmota monax | reverse complement strand
CTGGGCTATAAAAGATGTACAAAGAGACCCTAGTCTCCACCCTGACTTCCAGCCCCTTTTTCCCATGGGTGTTGGAGGCTGCTGACCATAAAGGATATTAGTTTATGACCTGGGGATACAAAGAGTCTCCCTTTTAAAGATCATAGGAAACCCCGTTTAGCCAGGGGATATCTGTCACTGGGGCAAAGCAATCCTTGCTATAACAGTATCTCATCAAACCAAATATGTGGGGAAACTGGCAGGATAAACAACTACACCCAGAAAAGAAAAAGACAGAAACTAAGGTCAAACTGTATTTTGTTGGAAGCTTCTAAAAAGGAATCTTCAAGGAAGCCTAAAGGAAAGGGCCTCCTCCATTGTTGAGAGCCACAACCAAGTCAAGATGGCGCCTGACATTTTGCCAGAAGGAGTGGTTGAGAAGTAACGCCAGCGAGCCATTAAGATGATGATAATTAAGTTAAGCTGTGCATAATTATTAAGATAATGACTGATTGCTGTAACTGGATGATGCTAAGTTGAAACAAGCTGTGTATTCAGTTGTGCATATAGACCTCTGCTGTCCGGCAATAAGGTGGTTCCTGCTACCTCGGGTGCCCGCTACTTTTGAGTTCTCGCAGCGGTCCCGTTGAGTTCCCATTGAGTTCTCACGGAGTTCCCGTTGAGTTCCCGTTGGTTCTCGCGGGGTTTCCGGAGAGTTCTGGACAGTTCCTGTGGGGTTCTGGCAATAAAGTAGTTCCTGTTTGAACCTACAAGTGGCTCGTGACCTCCCAGTTATTTTTGTGCCCAGCCAGACTGCGGCACTCCATTGAATACCAATATGCCTCATGCAAGGAAAGGAACCTAAAAGAGACTCTGGGTACAATTGACAGTGGGGAACTCACTAAATGTTGATGGCATTGGATAATTATAAGGGAGAGAGGTCAGGCTCAAAAAATATCCTGTGTTCTCTGGGTGTGATGGTGCATGCCTGTAATCCCAGCAGCTCAGGAGGCTGAGGCAGGAGGATCGCGAGTTCAAAGCCAGCCTCAGCAAAAGCAAGATGCTTAGCAACTCAGCGAGACCCTGTCTCTAAATAAAATGCAAAAAAGGACTGGGGATAGGCTCAGTGGACAAGTGCCCCTGAGTTCAATCTTCAATAACCACGCCCCCCACCAAAAAAAAAAATCCTGTGTTTCAACCCATTGAATGCAACCTGGGAGAAAAAAGATCAAGGCACACTTTTGGTATATGCTGGATTGTCCAACCCTCTCCTGGGATGAAATTTGTTTTGTAATTTAAATGCCTAGATAATATTCATAAGGATTGTTTTAGAATATAAATTTTAAAAGGGTTCAAAACTTAAAAAAGAAAGTTATAGGCATGCACATATATTTTAGTGTGGAAAATTAGAAAGTAAAGGGAATATTTCTTGATGAGAAAGTATTGTCTGGTAAAGTAATATTCTTGTGCTAAAGTCCAAGATGAAAGAGAGGTGAAAATTAAGTATATAAATAAGTTGTAGAATGTCTAAGTAAGTTACAGAAGGTTTGTGAATGGTAAATATAAAAAAGATTGTGTGATTCTGTTGGATATAATTAGCACAATCTGTTAAAGCTACTTAAGGTTTTTTCCTAAGGTCAAATATTAATGCACTGATATACACCAGAATTTAATTCTGTATGTGTTGAAGTAACAAGGATTTCTTAAAACATTAATCTGCTCTTATCTATCAAGATAATTTCTTGTATCTTTTAGGTTTTATTATTTAGGGGAACTAATATTAAAGGGATTAAGGTTTGTACAACTCTAGTTTTAAAAAACTGTCACTTTAGATTATTACACTATACTATAGATTCTAAATTTGTATTAAATGTTAAACTTGGTTAATATAAAGCATCAGTGTGATTGCGATGCTAAATGTTACTGTTTTTTTTTGTATATTAGATGTATTTATGTCCTCCAAAGTTTCAAATCATTAAAATATAAGGTTTAGAATAGCATTTTATCAAGCTGCTGTTCTCCAAAATGAAGTTTTCTATAGCAGTAGTCTCTTAAAGACTTATAGAAAAATAACAAATTCAGTTGGAAAATTATTTATGTCATTTAATATTTTGTAATTGAATAAAAATAACCCGTCATCAATAAGTTATAAATAAAATTTTGTGTTACTCTATACTGGGATGGAAACTTGGATGCATTTCTGGAAGGTAAAAATGAGAGCCTGGTTTATTTAAAGGTTGACAATATGGGATATAAAGACATGTTGCCACTTTCCCACAAAAGGCATTATAAGCTCTCTTAGATTGTTTGATTCATGATTCAGATGTAATGTTGGATAATGTTAATTTAATGTTCATACATACTTAGAAACAATATATGAAAACTTTATAAAATAATATTTTAAAAGGAGGAAGAGATCAGCTTCAGAAATTAAACAACTTACCTAAGATTTGTCTAGAGGCCACCTCACTTGAGTTAAGGCTCTGACTCTCACCTTATTCCTTGTTAAGATAACAGCTCAAGTTCATTTGAAGTTAAGCTCAAGAAATAGACTTTTTTAATAAGGATTACTGTGATCTTAAAATAAACTGTGAATATAATATATAGCTAAGTATAGGTTTGGGATTATGAAAATTGCATTTCTTAGTTTATAGATATTATACAAATCAAATATATATTTTACTCTTGTTAATTTCATTTTGTATTTTCCTTGTAGATTTTATAACTGTTGTCTTTCAGTGCTTTCCAGAAATGCAACTTCTAATTTAATAACCTGAGTTAATTTGAGATAATGAGCAATCACCTATAGGCTAGATAAAATATAAGGCTGACTTCAGGTATAATAATTACCTCAATTAAATGGAAGAGATAAATAACTGTAAAATTTTAGACATTAAATTTAAAACCCAGTACTCCTGAACCTGGCCTGCCAGATGAATAAAACCAAAACATGGAGACTAACGTGAAAAAAATAAAAAAGGGGCCTGTGGTTGTGGCTCAGCAGTAGAGTGCTCACCTAGCACGTGTGAGGCCCTGGGTTCGAACCTTAGCACCACATATAAATAAATAAAATAAAGGTGTTGTGTCCAACTCCAACCAAAAAAATAAATATTAAAAAAAAGAAAAGAAAAAGGGCCAAGGAAAATAGCCAATATTTGGTCCTTGCCCTCTGAAGTCAGCTCGGGCCCAGAGAAAGATAGGACTTCTCTAAGGGCTTTACAATTCTGGGCCACATGACTCCCACATCAGGGGGATCAATGGGACCCTAGAAAATAGGAAGGCAACCAGTGTACATTCTGCAAAGAGGAGGATCATTGGAGAGGGAAATGTCCCTTAATGTTTCCGAAGAAAGCCACATACGATCAGGAAGACCTTGATCTATCCTAGCAGATAGCACTAGAGAAGTTAAGAGGCTTCTTCCAAGTTCCCATCAGCTTATTCTTTTTTTTTTTTTTTGGGGGGGGGGGGTTACTGGGGATTGAACTCACAGGTACTCGACCACTAAGCCACATCCCCAGCCTTATTTTGCATTTTATTTAGAGACAGGGTCTCACTGAGTTGCTTAGCACCTCAGTTTTTTGCAGATACTGGCCTTGAACTCATGATCCTCCTGCCTTAGCCTCCCAAGCAACTGGGATTACAGGTGTGCATGACTGCACCCGGCTCAGCAGATTCTCAACAGTAGATAGGGACAAAGTCAATTTTAACCAACTTGTTCTTGAACACTTGCAAGGAGTTATAACCAAAGTACAGAGGCACATGGGCTGGCATTCATGAATAATGTGGTGCAATTGATGTAGAAGGGTTAAATATCACCTAAAAGTTTCAACTTCTGTATCAGGAAAACCACCTAACTCTATCAGAAAAACCACCTACACTGGATCATATGTTGCCAACTGCTTTGTTAATAATTAGTTCTAGCCCTATTATACAGACAGGATTCTCCACTTATGAGATTCTTTATGGGTGCCCTTCTTCCATAATAAGAGTTATATGAAAAGATCTAAAAATTGAAAAACATTTTCCCATCCCTTTAACCAAGGGATGCTATTTTGGTAAAAGAATGGAATGTCCAACCCCTAAACCTCCTCTGGAGGGGTCTATTCACTGTCATTTTATCTACCCCTACTTTTGGCCCCTTGGAGTCATTGCTGCTGGGTAAGACCAACCCCATATGTTTGGGAGTTCATTCCCAATCCAGCTGCACCAGGAAAGTTGACAATTCAAAATAAACAAGCTGCACCCTAAGGGGCCCCGAGGAAAAAAGGGGCCCTACTTTAGTCACTCTGGAAGCTGACTAATCTACACACTGCAAAAACTGGAATACTCTTATTTTCTGTATAGGTCTGTTTTCTGTCATGTACCTCCTGACATTCCTGTTTTGTCCCTGAATCCTTAACATACTGACCTGATTTGTCTCCTACCACCTGGAGGCCATAAAGTTACAAATGGTCCTCCAGAGTTACCAGTGGCTTAACTTAGAGGACATGGACAGAAGTGATGCCTCCTAAAAACATTAAAAACTCATCAAAGGAGAGAATGAGATGGCAAAACAAGACCTGGTTGTAAAATGAAATTACAAGAATGTTATTGTGAGAAACATTGCGTGGGGAAAGGGTCAGTTCCCTTCAGCCCTTTTGTGAGCTTTTCTCCAGGAAGCCTAATTAACCATGGGTTCCTATTCTGACTTTAGGTTGTAAATAACTGACTGTAAGAGTCTGACTTTACCCTTTTTAAATGTAAACACCCCTGTGAGATGCTTTAGACAAAAAGCTAGAGATTCATCCATGCCTATGACAGCTGGTTTCTCATTGCTTTTTGCTTTTGTAAACACACTTCCCACTAGAAGCCCTGAGCAAGGCCTTCTGTAATGTAGACTAGAAATTTTATGGCACAAAGTAACCTATAAATATTGTGAGAAACTGGATAAGAGTTCAGGATTCGGGGTTTGTTCTCCTCTGTGACAACTGGCATAAAATAAAGTTCGATTTCTCCTCTCTGAGTGCTGCTTGCTGCTTCTCAACTGGTCTGTTTCCCACAATAGTTTAAGGCTGAAAAATGTGTGTGTGTGTGTGTGTGTGTGTGTGTGTGTCCACATGCACATGCTTGTGCATATATATTTGTATCCATATATACACATTCTTATTTTTTTAGGTGTTGGGGATACAGGCTTTATACATGCTCCTCAAGGGCTTTACCACTGAGCTACATTTTTAGCTCTATGTGTTACAAATTCTGTGCTTTCTTGTGTTGAGTATTAGAAGAATCAGGCAGATGCACCAGTGCAACAGGGACAAGACTATGCTTACACTTGAGCACAGGGAGGGAGTATGTGGGGTACAGAAATCCTAGGCTACCTCAAGCAAAAGACAAAGGTGTATAGCTTTTATGGCATTTGTGTTTTATGCAGCGACCTAGTCTCCTGATATCATTGCATAAAAAATAGAATTTTTATTTGTGTCTGTGCTCTCCTTCATCATGCCTTTCCATACAATGAATGTTTCATTACCAACTTAAATCTCTGCCTTTGGTTGTGATTGTTCTATGCTAATAAAATAAAGTGAACTGTAGGTTACTTTAGTGGCTTCTCTATGCGTGGGCTTGTCCCTCACCACCTGGCATATGCCCCTTATCATCTGAGCGAGTCCTTAATATGATTTTCACAACAGAACAGAGTATTTTCTGTTCTCAGTGAGTTTTAGTGACCTTCCATTATCTGTCTTTGGCTTCTTGGTATCTCTTCTGATCACATAGTCTTAGAAGGCTGAGCTGACTTCTCAACTTCCTATCTCCAGGTATATTATCTTAAGTATATAGACTTGAAGACGGGTCACTTTTTACCTCTCAATTTTCTGGAATGCCTATTAAACCCATAAGACTGAGATAAGACTGAGGTCTGGCCTTACACACACACACACACACAGAGAGAGAGAGAGAGAGAGAGAGAAAGAGAGAGAGAGATTTTTTCATTATCCATTCATCTGTTGATGGACATGCAAATTGTTACCATATCAGTTATTGTAAATAATGCTGCAGTGAACAAGGGGTTGCTGATGTCTTTATTAAATGATAATTTAATTTCCTTTGGGTGTATATTCTAAAAGGGGTATATGAGTCATATTGTAGGTGTTTTCAATGTGACATCAGAATGCATTACAATACTTATTACACATATACAGCACAATTTTTCATATCTCCGGTTGTATACAAAGTATTTTCATACCAATTTGTGTCTTCATACCTGTATTTTGGATAATAATGATCATCACATTCCACCATCATTAATAACCCCACGCCCCCTCCCTTCCCCTCCCACCCCTTTGCCCTATCTAGAGTTCATCTATTCCTTCCATGCTCCCTCTCCCTATCCCACTATGAATCAGCCTCCTTTTTTTTTTTTCCAGTTGCTGATTTTATTTCCTTTGGGTGTGTGCCCAGACAAAGGATTGCTGGTCCTATAGTAAGTAGTTCTACTTTTAATTTTTAAGGATTCTCCATAGTATTTTTCATAAGGGCAGTACATCCTGCTTCAGTGTAGAAGGATCCCTTTTCTTCTTATTCTTACCAACACTTGTTCTCTTTTTTTTTGTTATTTATTTATTTTTTTATTATTAGTTGTTCAAAACATTACAAAGCTCTTGACATATCATAGTTCATACATTTGATTCAAGCAGATTATGAACTCCCATTTTTATCCCGTATACATATTGCAGATTCACATCGGTTCCACATCCACTTTTTTACATACTGCCATACTAGTGTCTGTTGTATTCTGCCGCCCTTTCTGTCCTCTACTATCCTCCTTATATCAGCCTCCTTATATCAAAGAAAACATTCCGCATTTGGTTTTGGGGGGGATTGGATAACTTCACTTAGCATTATCTTCTCCAATGCCATCCATTTACCTGCAAATGCCATGATTTTATTATCTTTTATTGCTGAATAATGTTCCATTGTGTGTGTATGTATGTGTATATATATATAGGCATCTAGGTTGGTTCCACAGTTTAGCTATTATGAATTGTGCTGCTATAAACATTGATGTGGCTGTGTCCCTGTAGTATGCTGTTTTCAAGTCCTTTGGGTATATATAGACTGAGGAATGGGATAGCTGGGTCAAATGGTGGTTCCATTCTCAATTTTCCAAGAAATTTCCATACCGATTTCCATATTGGCTGCACCAATTTGCAGTCCCACCAGCAGTGTATGAGTATGCCATTCTGACTGGAGTGAGATGAAACCTTAAAGTGGTTTTGATTTGCATTTCTCTAATTGCTAGTGATGATGAACATTTTTTCATGTATTTGTTGATTGATTGTACATCATCTTCTGAGAAGTGTCTGTTCAGGTCCTTGGCCCATTTGTTGATTGGGTTATTTGTTCTTTTATATACCCTAGAGATTAGAGCTCTATCTGATGTGTGAGGGGTAAAGATATTTGCTCCCAAGATATAGCCTCTCTATTCACCTAACATATTGTTTCCTTTTCCTGAGAAGAAACTTTTTAGTTTGAGTCATATGGTAGTTTTGTTTTTTAACTTTTTAAAGAAAACTCAATACTATTTTCCATTATGGCTGGAAGAATTTATATTCCAACCAGCAGGGTAAGTGTTCCCTTTTATCCACATTGTCTTGTTATTTTCATAAAAGCCATCAAAATAAGTATATATCTCATAATAGTTTTAAATTGTATTTCCCTAACAATTAGTGATGTTGTGCACATTTTCATATACCTGTTGACTCATTTTTATGCATTACTTGAGGAAAATTCTTATGTCCTTTACCAATTTTAAGTATCCCATTGGTTTTGATGTTATTTGGTTGTAAGAATTTTTTTTTACATTTATCTGATACCTGGTTTGAAATATAATTTCCCAGTCTGTATGTTAATTTTTTCATTTTGTTTATTGTATGATTTTCTGTGCAGAATCTTTTTAGTTGATATTGTCTCATTTATATAGTTTCTTTTGTTTTCTAGTCTGAGCTTTGGTGTGACATCCAATATATCAATGACAAGGCAAAAGTCAAGGAGCTATTCCCTGTATTTGTCTTGTTGATATTTTATAGTTTCAGGCTTTATATTAGGATTTAATGCATTTTTGAATTTATTTTTATTTATGGCATATGATTATGGTTTAACTGTTTTAAATAAACTTCCCCCAGAATCATTGAAAATATTATCTTTCTCCAATTACATCATCTTGGTGAAGTTGTCAATTAGGCAAACATATTTATTTAGATTTATTTCTGGGCCCTCTATTCTGTTCTCTTGTTGTATGTTTTATGCCAGTATCAGACTGTTTTGATTACTACAACTTTGCAATATAATTTAAAATCAGAAAGTGTGAAACCTCCAAATTGTTTCTCAATACAGCTTTGGCTATTAGGGGTTGTGTATGGTTCCAAATGAATTGTAGGAATTTTCTCTATTTTGATGAAGAATTTCATTGAAATTTTGCTAAGAATAATATTAATTTGTGCCATGCATTATAATAGATAAATTGGAAATTTTAACTACTGTTAATTCTTCTGATGCATTAACATGTGATGCATTTATATATATTTGTGTCCTGTCATGAATGTTTTTATTTTCAGGGTAAAAATTTTTATAATTTCTTACATTTATTCTGAAGCAATACTTACTATTTTGATACTACTTAAAAACACTCTTTTCTCTGATATGTGGCTCCCTAATGTAAACATATATCATGAATGGAAAGTGTCAAGTTACTTCTGCCAAAACATAAAAAAAAATGCAGGAATTATTGTCAACTGGTGGTACTTCACAGGTGTCATCATTTCTAAGATTGTAACTTGAAAAGTTTGTATTACTATTATTTTGATATCCAAAAAAAGTAAAAGCATTCCAGAAGTGTGGGCAATAAGTTGGGCAGATGTCATATTTAATAATTTCCTGAAATTTGGAACTGCCAACCATCAGTCATTGGGAAAATTTCCACAAAACTAACCACAAAATGAGATTTTGGGCTACTGCTGTTGTCATATGGAGGTAAAAATGAGTGCCTGAAACGACTAAAGAACATGGACATATCCCCGTGGCTCAGGAGGCTGAGGCAGGAGGATCACAAGTTCAAAACCAGCCTCAGTAATTTGGCGAGGATTAGAGCAACTTAGTGATAACTTGTATCAAAATAAAAACGAAAATAAATATAATAGGATATAAAAAAGGACTGGGGATGTAGATCAGTGGCTAAGTGTCCATGGGTTCAATCAATGGTAGAAAAAACAAAAGTCATAGATATGGAGGATCTTCTTCCAATTCTGTGAAGGATGTGCTGGGCATCCTGAATGGACTACTCCTTCCACACCAACTGTAGGTGCTAACAGAAGATTCCTAGGAGAGCAGCCTAAGAGGAGAGGGTGGGATAGGCATGTGGGGTAGACAAACGGAAGCTAGGGCAGAGATGCAGAGAGGCCCGATTCCTATTCAGCTGTGCAAAAACAAAAAAACAAAAAAAAAAACAAACAAAAAACAAAGCTGAACCTGGTATGATGTATGAAAATCTAAAAATATTAGGAAAGAGAAGTAAAATATGTCAGCCCTCAAGTACCTCCCTATTTTGCTTTGTTCCATGCCTCAATCATTCCTTGTTTCCACAGCCCTCAATAGCCAGAAAGCATCCCTTGAGAAGCCCCCATTGTGACAGGTCACATGGCTGCTTCTGCAGGCCTCCGGGGAGAGCATCTCACAGTCTCACAATCTCCAAATGCCAATCACTAGAAGTAGCATGTGTCTTTTCTCATGAGGATTTAGTCACAAACTGTCTTGGAGCAAGCCTGATGGATCTGCTTAAGAACAGCCAGGGTCTACGGGATGGGAGCGGAGGTGCACAGGGCCTTTTGGTCCTGGCCCTGTTGGCTCATGCCTGCGTCAGGAGAGAAGAAACCCAGGACACACAGCACACAACATGCAATATCACGCTTTATTGTAAAGATAAACAGCCATCTTTGGTGGGGAAAACACACATAACAACTAGCCATTTGGGAGGTTATGTTACCTGGCCTACAAGTTAACTCTGACTTCTTAGTCAGCCAGACCTGCAACCCCAGCAATGAGCGTGGACTTAAGTTGGTGACAGAAAACTACGATGTACATGAAGAGGAAGATGGCATCCAAGGGCTCCTTTCAGGACATCTGTTTGAAGGCCTCCCCTGGTATCTTTCCCTGGTTCTGGAGGGAAGGGGTCAGGATGTCAGAAGAGGCAGGTGCCCCAAGTTCCATGCCTAGGCCACATGGTCTCTACCTTCCCAATGGCCTAGAGACATCATCTTTCACCCACTTGAACCCCAGGCCTCACCTGGAGCATGGTGAAGACCTGACCCGCTCTGATGTAGTTCCACTGGTTGTCCTCCAGGCACCTGCAGTGGGACAAGAACAGGTGGTCTCCATTACTACCACAGGACAGACACGCTGGCCACAAAATGCCACCTCTTAACCTACGCTGCTCTTTTTCTGGGATGCACGTGCCAGAATGAGGACCACTGTAATGATGAAGAAAGATGTTGTGAAAACGAAAATGTCTGTCATGAACATTCATGCTCACCCAAATTCAAAGCAGAAAAATAGGGGTGTTCAAAAGCATAAAGGAGCTCGATCATACTGATAAAGGAAAGATGCTCAAGAAAATAACAAATTGAAATTCAAAGAGGAAGACTGGCCGATTGTGTCTGAATTGAGATATCAGATATACATTGCAGCACTTACTTTTTTAAGGTACACAATTCAGTGGTCATGTAGCACAGTCATAAGATTGTGCAGCCATGCCACCTACCCGATTCCAAGAGCTTTATATCACTCCCCATTTTCCCTGGCAACCACTATTCTGCTTTTTGTCTCTATGGCTTTGCCTATCCTGGACATTTCATATAAGCGGAACCATACAATATGTGGCCTTTTGTGACTGTTTTCTTCACATAGCATGATGTTGTCAGGATTCATCCTTGACATAGCATGTATCAGCACTATGTTCTTCTTAACGATTGAATGATATTCCGCTAGATGTAGTACCATATTTACCTATGCGTTCATCAGCAAGAAGGCATCTGAGCTGTTTGTACTTTCTGGCCAATACAAACAATTCTGCTACAAACATTTGAGTAAAATTTTTTTGAGTTCACGTTTTTATTGCTCATGGTATATATACTTAGGAGTGGGATTACCAGGCTATACAGTAACTCCGTGTTTAACTATCTGAGGAACTGCCAAAATGTTTCCCCCAGAGACTGTTCCATTTTATATTCCCACCAGTATAATGGGAGATTTCCAATTTCCCCACATCTTCAGCCAAACTTGTTCACTTTCATTTTATTAATTAAAGCCATCCTAGTGGATGTGAAGAGCCAACTCATTATGGCTTTGCTTGGCATTTCCCTACTGACTAATGATGATGAGAAATTCTTCAAGGGCTCTGTGGCCATGTGTGCATCTTCTTTGGAGAAATGCCTAGTCAAGTCCTCTCCCCATTTTCCCTGGGATGTTTGTCTTTTTATGGTGGAGTTTTAAGAAACGTTCATGTGTTCTTGCCAGATGTGTGATCTGCAAAACTGTCTCTCATTCTGTCAGTTGTCTTTGCACTTTCTTGATAGAATCCAATGATGTACAAAAGCTTTTAAATTCTATGAACTCTAGGAAGTCCAATTTACCTATTCTTCTTTGTTTCCTTGAGCTTCTGCTGTGTACCTAAGAAATAGTTGCCTAATTCAAGGTCATGATGATTTATACCCATGTTTTCTTCTTTGGGTTGTATAGCTGTGGCTCTGTAAGTCCTTCATCACTTTCAGTCACTGTTTGCTTACAGTGTGACTTGGGAGTGTGGGTCAAAATTCATGGCTTTGCAAGTGGACATCCAGTCATCCTAGTGCCCCTTGTTCAAGCCTTTTTGATTTTATAACCCCATGGCACTTTTTCCAACAGCCCAGATGATAGACAATTGGACCATAAATGTAAAGGTGCATTAGGTAGACTCTCAGTTCTTTTCCATAGAGTCATGTTTGTCTGTATGTTGGTACCACAAGGTCTTGATGGCTACAGCTTTGTAGCAGGTTTTGAAGTTGGTAAGTGTGAGTCTCCTAACATTGTTCTTTTCCTTTGAAACTATTCTGGCTATCCTGCATCTGCTGCATTTCCATATAAACATTAGGATCACCTTGTCAACTCCTGCAAAGGAGCCAGTGGGGATTTTGGTAGGGGTTGTGTTGAATCTGAAGATTCCTCTGGACAGCACTGGCACCTTACTGACATTACGTCTTCCACCCTGGGAACATGAGGTGTCTTTCCCCTTACTTACATCTTCTTTACTTTTTTCTTCAGCCATGCTTTGCCAAAGATTTCAGCACATGTGATTTTACTTTCTTTGATTACATTTGCTCCTAAGTGTTTTACTCCTTTAAAAAATTTTTTTTAGTTAGTTGTAAATGATCACAATATATTTCTTTCTTTCTTTCTTTCTTTTTTTATGTGGTGCCAAGGGTCGAACTCAGTGCCTCACCCGTGCTAGGCAAGCACTCTACCACTGAGCTACAGGCCCAGCCTTGTTTTACCCTTTTTGATGCTATTGTAAATGGGCTTGTTTTCTTAATTTCATTTTGGATTGTTTACTGCAAGTACATAGAAATACCCATGAAATTTGTGCATTGATGTTGAATACTTGCTGAACTTGTATATTTGTTCTAGTGGCTTGTCATGATGGGTTCTTTTGGACTCTTCATATGGAAGGTGATGACATTTGAGCATTATACTATTTTTGATATACTTTAAATACTTCAGTAAAAAAGTGTGCTACCTTTTTCATGGGCCCACTTTTACTGTGCAACAAATACCCACAGGTTTTTCCCCAAAATATCCTGGGAGTTTCCATTATTCACTCCCCTGCCCCACTCACATTTATACCCAACACTCACTTCTGAGACCACTCAAGTTTCATCCCAGACTGGATGGAGAAAGCCTGCACAGTTTCTTGCTGCTCTTGGGAGAGGGTGGACATGAAGCTGGAGCAGTGTGTGGGCATGGGGATGGAGAAGGCACTTTGGATCTCACCAGGGCTGGCATCCCTCACAATCAGCTGGTCATTTACGATGCACAGGCTGGAGAGAGAAAAAAAATAACAAACACTCCCTGAAACAACTGGCCAGGCAGATAACCCCACACTGCCTACCTCCTTAACCACTGCCACACAGCATCTGGATTCCTCCAATATCCCTACTGTAGCTGCCTCCCAGATTCCTAGGCTCCTACCCATAGTGCCCACCTTTGGAGACATTTTGTACCAGCTTCAGTGGTTTTGTAGATTTTTTTTTGCGGGGGGGGGGGGAATACTGGGAATTGAACTCAGGGGTACTCAACCACTGAGCCACATCCCCAGCCCTATTTTGTATTGTTTTTGTTAGACACAGGGTCTCACTGAGTTACTTAGCACCTCGCTTTTGCTGAGGCTGGCTTTGAACTCGTGATCTTCTTGCCTCAGCCTCCCAAGCTGCTGGGATTACAGGCATGTGCTGCCACGCCCAGTGGACTTGTAGATTTAACCCCAATGCATTTTCTCCTACACAGCAGCCCCAGAGCCTGGGTACTCTTGTCCCCATTTTCAGAGGAGGACAGTGAGTCTCACCGAAAGGTCAAGTAATTTGGACCAAGGACATAGTGAGTGTTGGGATCAGGAAGAGAACTGTCATTCCCAGTTAAAAGCCCTTAGTCTTAACAACTAGGCTAGACTGCTCATTGGATCTACCTGTTGGTCTTCCACTATGTGGAGAATATCCTGAGGACTCTGCCACCACATTCCTATACCACTGGTCCCAGGCTGAGAATGGTGCTCTCACCCGCCCCATAGCACTCACCTCGAATTGCTGCCAGGAGTAGCAACGAAGGTCCGGGTAAAGGCATGAACACATCCCTGAGACTTTCCTTCCACTTCAAGGACAACAAACAACACTCCCTTGGAGTTGCACATGCTTTACACATGCTCAAACAGCATCCCCCAGTCGGGCTCTTCCACTGGAGGAGGCCAGACCGAGACAATTGTTCACTTGGAGTCAGGAGGGCACGGCAGGAATGGGGAAGACAACTGGAACAATCCACTCCCAGCGATAGGGCCCCTACCACATGTTGGGCCCTGTGAAAACCTCTTCAAAAGTTCACTTGATCTTCATCTCACATCTGCCCAAGAGATGGGTTCTACTAGCCCCATTTAAAAAATGGCGAAAAAGAGAGGTCAAGTAGTTGGTCCAAGGCCACAGAGTAAGGACCTGGGAGGAGAGCCATGGAACCCCACAGCCTATGTCCCTAACACACACCGGAGCTGTGGGACAGACAGGCACAGACCACGTTCAGACCAGGATGCTTTGTGGGCAGAGTGGGAGCACCGAGGGAAGAGCCCCCAGGGAAGAACAGGAAGGAAAGGCCTAGAATCAGGGAAGCTGGGAGAGTTCTGAGAGGGTGCCCACCCAGGGGAGGGAGCAGCAGGCGATCTGAGGGGGTTGTATAGACACTCACCTTCCTTGAACAAACCATTCACAGAGAAGCAGAGCATTGTTTCCTGAAAGGGGGCAATGCAGGAACTCAGGATCTGCTTAACCTCCTACCCACCTCCAGCTTTCTGGTCCCACCCCAGGGAGGAAGCAGGTGCTCACCGTCTGGAACCACATGTCCACCACAAAGGAGCTGAGGTCATGCCGAGTCTTGGGCAACACGCAGAGGGTACCCAAGATGTCATGTTTTGTGTGCTTCAGTTGCTTCCACTGGTCTGTAGAGGACAGGAGAAGCAAAGATGAGGGGGGCTGCCACACCCTTGCCCTTGACCCCCGTGACTGACCCTTTGACACCCCCTTATGCTGCCGCTGCCCAGTCTTCCCCATCACACACTTACAGGAATTCCTGAGCTTCCTCATATTCTTGCTATCCTTGATGAATTTGCACAAGCTGTTCCTAGGAGAAAAAGAGGAGCAAAGGATCGTGGTCCAGCCAGTGCCGGTGTGGCAAGGAGCTGGCATGTGTCTGCGGGGATGTGGGGGGAGTCACAGTGCCCCAGACCAGGGTCAGAGCTGATCACAGATACTCACTGGGCTGAGTCCTTAGGATGGAAGAGAATGGTCAGAGAGAAGCATGCCTTGTTGTGATAAGCACTGAGGAGACCCTCTCGATCTCCATGGTCATAGATCAAGTAATACCTGTGAGGGAGCAAAGAGGACAGGCTAACTCTGTGGCTGAGGGCCCACAGGAGACCAGAAAACTCCTATGTGCAGACCTGTGCTATGGTAGTCCACACTGTCCCAGGCCTTCCCTTCCTCAAGGTCTCAGGGGAACTTACTCTTGCAGGAATTGCAGAACTAGATTCTTTAAGGTCTCAGTTCCTTTAGACTCTTCCTGGAATTAAAAGGTCATTCTAGTCTCTGTGGTGGCTAAAGCCTACCCTGCAACACCCCCATCTCTTTTGGTGCTTCTTTCTCACCGTGCAGGGTTTTATTAACTTGGGGGCATCAAGGTCGACGACAATTGGTGTGGGTAACTCCTGGCCATCCTTGAGAAGGGAAGAGGAAGTCAACAGTGCAGCTCAGGGTGGTGGCACTGCAAGAGCAAGGAGTTGAACAGGCCCAAGGGGAAACAAGGGACAGAGGCCACGTATAAATAGGCCCTGGAAAATCCATGGGTGAGATCACACTTGGTGTCTGCATCATGAGCTCTTGGAAATCTCTACCAGTATATGCACCCTGTGAGTGGGTGTGTATGGGTGTGTGCACGTGTGTTCTCCCTAGGGAAAATGTCCATGCCATGGAGAATCCATGCCCTTTAAGAAGGATGAGGGTCTGGTGCACACGTAATCTAGGCAAGGCCCACAGGGCCTGGGGCCAGCGGGGAGGTCAGGCATGTGAGTAAGGAGACAAGACTGGAAGTGCGTACTTACCAGGCGTAACAAATTGGGGAAACAATCCTGGATAGCACTGTGCAAATGAAAAATCTAATGAAGTGAGGTGACAGTGGAGGGTTGTGCACACTCTCTCCCTCTTGCTCTCTTCCCTCTCCTTTCCCCTGGGTACCTCCCATCTACACTGGCCTGACCCCCCTCCTCCAGGGCCCACCCTGACTCCCTTACCTTCTTCCAGGTCCCCCCATGGAAGGCTCTGAAGGGAGCAGGGAATGGGGTGGGAGACCAGGGCTCTGCTACTGTGCTGGGTGTCCAGCCTTCCGTGGGGCATGGCCTGGCCAGACCAAGACCAGATCATACTCTCGCCTCCCAGGATAGGATGCTGGGTGGGGTGGGGGTTTGGTGAGTGAGACAGGCAGGGGAAGGCAGGGGTATGGCCACAGAAAGGGAATAAAGGTAGGGGAGGGAGAGACGGTGATAGAGGAAGCAAAGCAAAGGGAAGGGGAAGATGCTGCCCTGGTGCTGGAGGTCAAGGTGGAAGTGAGAAGAAACCAGCTGCCCTACTGCAGCCCATTCCTTCACCTGCCCCTGGCTGGCCCTGCGGCCCCAGGCAGGAATGCAAACATGTACCTGCTGGGCTCGGGCCCACAGCATGCAGGTTCAGCCTCTGTCTCCCGTGTGGGCCCAGAGGGGGCCAGGTATGGGAAAAGGAGCTGCCCCCAGGGGAGGTGTCATTCCCAGCACCAGTAGTGAAGAATCAGGCACCAGCTCAGCATGTGACAGAGGGTCTGTGGCCCCCTCTTATGAGCACCAGGTTCCCTCATGGTGGTTCCTGTGCACCGGTGCCTGTCTGAGTCAGTGTCTTGCCCAAGGAAGCATCTTGACTTGGGCTACCAGGGCTGCTCTGAGGGACGAGGTTGGATGTGGGATGTGGAGTGGGGGAGGGAGCAGCAGTGCCCCTGAGCAGCCTGTGCTCCCGCCTCCTCCTCCTCCTCCTCCTGCCCCTCCTTTGCCCTCTGCCTTCCCCTCCTGTCTTGGGAAGGCCTCTGCTTGCTGGCAGTGGCCTACCTCTGGCTCCTTGACTCAGGGAACCCAAGTTTCTCCCCAAGGAGGAAACAGTTTCCACCAATGGCCTAGAGGAACAGATGTTGTGACGGTAGCCACCCAGGGCCCGGGCCCTCACCACGGGGCATGAAATCTCTCCTTGTCAGCCTGGGATAGGAAGGGGAACCTTTTTGGAACATGAGAAGAAGGGCCACTCATAGGACAGGGGAGGGAAGCCCAGCCCCATCTTCGGAGGGCTTGCTGGAGGAGGCCAGTGCAGAGGGGCGGGAAACACACCCCAGTCCAGCTGAAAAAGGGGAGCAGGTCGCAAGAAGGAAAGCAGACCTGTGGGCACAGCTTAGGGACACAGATAGAGGAGAGGGCGTGGCCTGTGATCCTTCCAGAGGGCCAAGGTTGCATCCTCCTGCAGAGGTGGACTTCAGGGGGAGCTCAGGCTCCCAAGAGGCAAAGGTCCCCAGGAAGGGTGACAGGTGTTACCAGGCATTATCTACCTTACATAAGCAGACTGCTCTGGGAAGTCACTGCACAGAGGGTTCCCTTCTAGCCACAGCTCTTCCAGCTCCATCCCTTTCAGCTTCTCCAACTCCTTGGAGGTCCTCAGCTGAGAAAGATGGGGAGGGAACCGGTTAAGGAGACCCAGGGAGAGAGGGACACCTGGGAACCTGCACCCAGACTCTGGGACCCTCACTCCAGTTGCCTTTGTCTGCCTCCTGCCAGCACCCTGCTGTGCTCTACCAGCCACCCTCAATGCAATTTTGTTTTCATCTGGCTCTCTCTTCTCACCTCATTTTTGGAGAGGTTCAGGATCTTGACATGGGGGGCTTTCTCTACAATGTCAGACAGGCCATCCAGCTGGTACAGTTTGTTGTTTCGCAAGTTCAGGGACAGCAGCTTGTGGGAGGAAGCATAAGAGTGATGGGGACTTTCTAGCACCTGGTGGGCACATCTGCCCTAAATGCCATCCCTTCCACCCCTCTATCTAAATACCCGCCCTGGGCCTAAGGTCTCACCTCTGGGAAATTCCTTTCAATGATCTGCAGGGTAGCAAACATGCAGTTTCTTCGATTCAGGATCATGTCAATGTCACAGCCCACCAGGTCTTTGGGAAGCCAAGACAAGGGAATCAGAAGGGTAAGAGGGGTCCAGCTGGATCAGTGCCAGCACAAACCCTCCCCACATATGATTGAAGAAGAAGAAGGAGGAGGAGGAGGAGGAGGAGGAGGAGGAGAGCTCAAACTATCCCAATTTGCCGCCGCCGACATGATTCTATATTTAGAAGACCCCCAAAACTCTACTGGTAGGCTCCTGGAACTCATAAACAAATTCAGCAAAGTAGCAGTGTTTAAAATCAACACCAATAAATCAATCATATTCTATACACCAAGGATATTGGCTGAAAGAGAAATCACGCATACTATCCCCGTTACAATAGCCTCAAAAAAAAATAAATAAATAAAATGTGTGGGAATCAACCTAATAAAAGAGGTGAAAGATCCCTATAACAAAAACTACAGAATTTGCTAATGAAAGAAATTGAATTAGACTTCAGAAAATGGGAAGATCTCTCACGTTCCTGGATAGGCAGAATCAATATTATCAAAACGGCCAAGAGCATTATACAGTTTTAATGCAATTCCCATAAAGATCTCAATGACGTTCTTCACAGAAATAGAAAAACAATCATGAAATTCATTTGGAAAAACAAGAGGCCCAGAATAGCCAAAGCAATCCTTAGCATGAAAAGTGACACAGGAGGCATCACAGTAGCAGACATTAAATAATACCAAGGAGTTATAGGAATAAAAACAGTATGGTATTGTCACCAAAACAGACATGAAGACCAATGGAACAGAATAGAAGACACAGAGACACACCCACATAATACAGTTATCTCATCCTAGACAAAGGCACCATTAACTTACATTGGAGAAAGGATAGCCTCTTTAAGGAGTGGTGCTGAGAAAATGAGAAATCCATATGTAATAGAACGAAATTGAACCCCTCTCTCTCACCCTGCAAAAGACTCAACTCTAAGTGGATCGAGGACACAGGCATTAGACCAGAGACCCTGCACTTACAAATAGAAAAAGTAAGCCCAAGTCTCCAACATTTCAACATGTCAGTCCTCAAGAAGACTCCAAAAGCGCAAGGAGTATAAATCAAGAATCAACAAATGGGATGGTATCAAGTGGAAAAGCTTTTTCACAGCACAGGAAACAATCAAGAACGTGTACAGAGATCCTACAGATGGGGAGAAAATCTTCACCACCAGTACCTCAGGTAAGGTGTTAATTTCCACAGTATACAAACAACTCAGAAAAGTGGCACCCCCTTTCTCCACAGAAAAGCCCTCTTCACCATGGCTGATTTTAGGACTGTCAGCAAAAGAGTCCCTGAGAAAGAGTCCAATGTAGATAAACTTCCTATTTTCATGTCGCCCTGTTTACTTGGCCACTGGCCGAGAAGATACCAGCACTCCAGGTGCTGGGCACCCCCTTACTAGTTTTCACAAACGTATCCAGTACAGTACTTTGAAGAAATGTGCAAACAAGGCCTCTGGCCTTGAGCTGGGCTTCACAGAGATGTCTACATTTTTAAGATAAGTTACAATTGGGCTCCATGGTAACAGCTGGCAGGGGGAGGAAAGAAAGGGGAGAAGAAGCTCTCCCCTTCTCAAGTGTTGTCCTTGAAGAGTTAACTTGCCCACTTGCCCAGAACAGTGAAAGAAAAAGCTGCTATTATGTGAACTTCTGCAGACTGTGAACTTCTGAGCCCCTCCCCTTACACACTGGGTATAAAACTCTGAAACTCCCTGAACTCAGGGTTCAGGGGATTAATTGATTTCAGCAAAAGCTGTGCCCTCTGAACCTGACTGCAGCCAAATAAAACTATTTCCTGCTATATTCGGTGCCTTGCCTCATTTGTCCCTACAACATTACCACTCGAAAAATAAATAAACCAATGCATAAACGGGCAAAGGAACTGAACAAACACTTTACAGAAGAAGAAATATGAATGCTCAAAAGGTATATGAAAACGCGTCCAACATCTATAGCAATTAGAGAAATGCAAATCAAAACTACACCGAGATTCTATCTCCCTCCAGTCAGAATGGCAATTATCAAGAATGCAAGTAACTATAAATGTTAGCGAGGATGTGGGGAGAAACGTACTCTCATACATTGCTGGTGGGACTGCAGATTCGCGCAACCACTATGGAAAGCAGTACGGAGAGTCCTTAGAAACCTTGGAATGGAACCACCATGTGACTCCGTTATCGCACTCCTTGGTTTATACCTAAAGGTCTTAAAATTGTTAATAGCATACTACAGTGACAAAGCCACATCCATGTTTATAGCAGCTCAACTCACAACAGCCAAGCTATGGAAGGAACCTAGGTGTCCTTCAACGGATGAATGGATAAAGAAAACATGGTATATATACACACAATGGAATATTACTCAGCCATACAGAATGAAATTATGGCATTTGCCCGTGAATGGATGGAACTGGAGAATATGATGCTAAGTGAAGTAAGCCAATCCTCCTCCCAAAACAAAGGCCAAATGTCATCTTTGATTTCTGGATGCTAACCGCAAACAAGGGAGGTTGGAAGGGGAATAACAGAAATCCCCTGGATTAGACCAAGGGAAACAAAGGGAAGGGAGTGGGGAGCAGAAAAGGAAAGACAGTAGAATTAATAGGACATAACTTCCCTAGCCTTGTATTCGTATATATAACCAAGATAACGCCACATCCTGTATGACCACAAGAGAGGCATCCTAAGTAGAATAAGTTATACTCTATGTACGTATAATCTGCTAAAATGCATTCTACTCTCATATGTATAATTTAAAAGAGCAAATAAGAAAAACCCTCCCCAAGCTGAATCCCTACCTCCTCGTCCCAGGAAAACCCCTCTGCCCTCACCTGCCCTAGAAGTACTGTGGTCGGTAATACCTGGATCAAATCGGAGCTTCTGGAGGTTGAGAGCTTGCTGGGAGACATCATATCGTTTTCTCATGGTCAACTGCAGAGGCAGAGATGGAGAAAGTGGCTCTGAGGCTGTGTGGGGGCGTGGTGACAAGAATCATCGTGTCAGGAGGTGAGAGCAGGTAGGATCTGGGGAGTGGGCACACAGCATGCCTTGAATCTGCACTACCTTTAGCTGCTCCACTTGTTCTGCTGAGAACTTATTCTGCACAGAGTAGGGTACAGCAGAAGGGCTGACTAAGACCAATATCTGTGGGAAGGAGAGGTAGGGTCAACAACAGGCCCACTCATCCCAAAGACGACAACCAGCCCCTAGTCCATCCTCCCTCCCCAAGACATGGTGCAGGGACAGCCCCTAGCACACACCTTTACATCATTGTCATCGCAAATCTTGTAGCTGACATCCTTCAATGCCGAGGCCGTGCCTGCATCCCGGACAAAGAACCGGGCCCGATTTCTGATGTAATGGAACTACACAGGCAGTGAGGGCAGAAGCAATGGTATCAGATGACAATGGCCCCTGCTGAGCCAGGCCTCTCCCCCTCCCCTGTGCCCACTCAGCTGGCTCCACCATCCTCTCTTACATCGACCGGGGTGAAGGGGACACTGCAATGGCCCTGGATTGAATTCATTAGCCATGCCTTGTCATACTTTCTCCCATATGGAATCTAAGGATAAAAAGAAAGAGTCAGAGCAGAGGAGACAGCAAGGAATTAGGATGGAGGACAGACCCAGCCAAGTGCTATTTTCTTGCCTAGCATTAAAAGACTTCTAAAGCATGAGTCCATGTTTCTGCACTCAATACTGATTTCCAGAATCCCCTTTCTTTCCATTCAGCTCTCCTGCAAGTGGAGGTGTTTAACAGATGCTGTTTAATGTCATTTTCCTTCTTTCAGGTTCCAGAAGAGCCTACTTAATGCAGACCTTTCCAAGACACTCACTGTCACTTTGAACCATCTCCTCTTCACTCCATCTCGTATCTCCTTCCCCATTTCTCTCCCTCGAGTCTTTTTCTCTCTCCACAGAGTCACATGGGTAGGCTCTTCATCATGCCATTTCCCTCTCCTGTGGTCATGGTGGGCTGAATAAGGTGTGCTGGTGAAGGGGGAGAAGGTGGTTTCCATCAATGCTTAGGAAGGCTTCTACACCCCCGCCCCTCCTCCCTGATGCCAGGGTGAGAATGAGGACTGCTCTACCAGGATATGCCTCATCCACTGTTCTTCAGTTTTCCAGTGAGAGAAGAAAAGGAAGGCCACACAGAGTGGTCCAGGGGCTGCTGCCCACAACCCAGGCTGCCTGGTCACTTACTACCTGACTTGGGATTCATCATGGACATCCCTCATCCCCATGTTCCCATTATCCTCCTGGAGGCATGAAGGTGGAAGCTCATACCCAGTATGCTCATAATGAAGCTTCCTCCTGCCAGAGTTGCTCCAGGACAAACTCCCACATCTCTTCCTTCCTTGAAGGGTACTGCATTTGTCCCTGTATTCTGAAACTGGGAACAAAAACACAGGTATAAAGACACATCAATGGTCCACTTACGATGTACCGCATCTTGGGCTAACACAGCGGAAGGACAAGCAAAGTGTCAGCCTGCCCCAAGAAGCAATCACACCCCCCCCCAAAGCAAACTCCTCTGTCTGTTCAGATAGGAGTGCTTTATCTCACAGGTGATGCAATTAGAGGAGACACGGTGGAAGAGGAAGCAACTCTGTTGGACCTTTTACTACATGGAGCAGGACTGAAAAGGATCAGGGGTGCATCTGCCCTTGGGTTAGGCTTCACACACATCAGGCAGCTGTCCTACCCCTGCCTTCTCTGAGGCTTCTCCGATTGCCACCAATGGCTGGGAGGCAAGTTCTGTCACCTGCCCAGATCCAATCAGCCCCCAGAACTAACTGTGAACAATCAGCTAGCTGAGTGAGCTTCCTTTGCTGGTGTAGTAAAAGCTTTAATGAGGGTTGGGAGGAATCCACCCTCGCCCTCAACAATACTCCGCTTGAAATATTCAGAGCAAGCTTTCCTTCTGCACAGCCTGCAATGCTTTCAGCCGAGGACAGGACTCTTCCTAAACTCTATGCTTCTGTAACAAGGGTCTGAATGACAAACTGGAATGAGCAGCTTCAAATACAATCCCCAAATGTGTGGGGACTTTCCTGTTCTCTCTGTTATTGATTCCCAGTTTGATTCCAAATGGGCAGGGAATGTCCTCTGTATGACTTCAGTTGATGTAGATTTGTTGAGGTGTGTTCGGTAGCAGAGAAGATGCTCTCTCTGTGCAGATGGTTCAGGCACTTGAAAAAGATCCCAATTCGCCAATTAAAATTGTAATCATGGTAGAAAGGAGATCAGTAGAGCAGAGCGAGCAGATCAGAGGGAGGGAGGAGGAAAGGGAAAAGGAAGGTACTGGGGAATGAGACAGATCAAATTATGTGCATGTCCAAATATGGCATTCTGAATCCTGGCATCGGGTGATATTTGCACCAATGCACCAATGAAGATATTTCAAAAGGGTACTCTCCCGATGTTGATTACTTACATCCTGTTACTGTATCATATCACGCAGGTCTTGTATATCATACCTGCTTTGCTGCCCAGGAATGCCAGAGTATGGAGTACTGAAGGCCCCAACTCTCGCTGTAGATGTAGCTATTTCTCCATTCAGGTCCATCAGTGTTGTTTTTGTTGTTGCTGCTTTTGCTGTTTCAGGTACTTTGAGTCTCGGTACCTACATACCTAGCATCATTAGTACATAGTATGTATGTAATACCCCTCTCTGTCTCTCCTTAATTGTCTTTGATCTGATTTTGAGTGTGTTGGACAATGCAGCCTGAGCCTCAAGGTGTGTGTGTGTGTGTGTGTGTGTGTGTGTGTGTGTGTGTGTGTGTATAAATACACTCATATCATTTGGATTGTATCTGACCCTGGATTTTCTCCTAGGAGTTGCTATTGCTTTTCAATCCCCACATTCCCCACCCAGATAACGAATTCATCAGGTGGAAAGACTTGAAACATTCTTTTCTTCTTTGTTTGGGGGCAGGGATGGCATCTACAGAAATAAGATACTCTCAATTCCCTCTCCCACAGGTAGACTCACTGGGCTTATTTTACTGATGCCAGAGTTGACTGAAAACATGTACCAGCAGAAGGCAATATTAGTGCTTTGGTGGAGATGGGGATTAAGGTAGCCAGAACGTCAGAAAACAACTTGCTCTTAGGCTCTAACCATGAAGATTCCCTAGGTGTGTGAGTTATACATTTCATGATTTAATGATTCCCATTGCCTCAGGACACAGTTATGGATAGAAACTGGTCCATTCCTGAGCACTCTGCGACATCCTGATGAGGACCAGGCCTCGGGTGAACACCTCCTAGGGGCAGGAGGGAGGGGCGATCATTGCTTTCACACAGTGAAATCCACTGAGTGACCTACTCTCAGCACAGTCCTGTTCAACTTTTCAGACTCTCCCTGTTGGGGGTAAGGCACTGGAGGTGAAATTCCATGTTAGTACACCATTTGACACAGATGTTGCACTTGCCCAGCTGCAGAAGTTTGCATGTATCATGGAATATTCTTTTTCTCTCCCACTCGACAGCAAACAGATCAAGAAATTCTCTTGGCTTTATGTTTAAAATATCCCAGAGTCAGGTATGGTGCTGGATGCCTATAATCCCAGTGACTTGGGAGGATGAGGCAGGAGGACTACAAATTCCAGAGCAACCTCGGCATCTTAGGGAGATCCTGTCTCAAAATTTAAAAAAGGGCTGTGAATGCTGCCCCATGGTAGAGCTGCCCTGGGCTCAATCCCCAATATTGAAAAAAAGAAAACACAAAAATAAAGCAAAGAAAACATCATACCACATGTATATATATTTTATTTTTAATTTTTTTTTGTTTTTAGTTGTTGATCAACCTTTATTTATTTATTTATATGCGGTACTGAGAATCGAACCCAGTGTCTCACACATACCAGGCAAGTGCACTACTGCTGAGCCACAATCCCTGCCCCTGTGTGTATGTATGTATGTATGTATGTGTATGTATGTATGTGTGTGTTGTGTGTATATATATATATATTTTTTTTTTAAAAAAAATATATATACATATAACATACAAACACACCCCCTAGCATCTAGTTACTTCTCACTCCCTCCATTGGTCACCATCTATCTCCTAAATTAGACTGCCTCCCATTCCATCTGGTACCTCTTATTTCATGCCTGCTCAATTATCATATGTTACCTACACAACAGGCAGAGTGAGATTTTTTTTTTTAAAGCACATCTCAAATCATGGTATTCTTCTGCTCAAATCCTACAATAGGGGTTTGGAGACCGTTAATATGATAAAGAACCACAAGTCCATGATGATACTCGAAATAATGACAAAAAGCAACCTTACAGGTGGCATTTGGAGAATGCCAGGGGTCCCGCTCATTTTCATGAAAGTTCATAATCAAAAAGTAAGCATTACATTTTAAACTGAAGGTTAATGGGAAACGTGGTCCAGATATAGAGTTCAGGCAGAGTCTCAGTCACTTTTAGAACATGACTTCATCAATAACAGCACTGAAGGGAATGTATAAAAGTGAGCTTGAACATGTCTAGAGCTACAATCTCAGGCAAGGCTCTGTGCTGTGAATCACAGTGGACAGTGAGCATGGGATAAAAAGCCACCATGGGCCCTGACAGTCAGAGATATTGAAGACAAAACACACATATGTTCACATCCACTTACTGAACTCCCACATCTCAGCCCAGTCACTGGCTGATGGCCCGGCCATATGAGAGTATTAGAAATGAGGTAGAGCCTCTCTGACTGGGTCCTCCTCAGGCTCCACCTCATAATACCAGAGCCTCCAACAAAGAAAGCACTAGTGAGTCTCCTTTATAACATCATGTATAATCTTATGATACGTCCTGTGTCATTTTGGAATTCTGCCTGAATCTTCCCCATACTTCCTCCTCCCTGCCAATACCCCATGCCCTCCCACATCACCCCCACCCCCACCCCCAGGAACACAGGAATTTCATCCTGCTGTGGTAAGGAAAACTGGTGCAAGAAGGAAAATAGCACTTGCCCAGTGCCAACCAACATTTTCTCAGTGTTGGGCAGACTCATTGTGTTTCCTTGACCTCCTCACAGACATCCCATGAGAATTGTATACACAGTCCCTTTTGGATCATGAATATTAAGCTCACAAACATAGGGAACATTTCCCAGGATTTCTGAGCCCAACAAGAGGTCCTCAGGACCTATTGGTGTGCTTCCACAGCCTGACAGCTCCTCAACAGCTGCACTGTTTCTCCCTTAATGGTGAATTTCCAAGTCTCAAGGAAAAAATTCTAGGAGCTGCCCAGGGATTAGGTGTTATGCTGGTTGCTCCTGTTGGGGTGGGAACCAAGTTTCTTGGCCAGTTGGAGACAGTGGTCTTGGACCAGATGGGAGGAATCTATTTGGCCTTGGGGTTTGCAAATTAGGAGTCACTTTTGGCTGGGAGTGTCTGGCATACAGTAGGACCCAACTAGTATTTATTTTACCCAGGTGTGTCATGTAGATTTGGGATCATCAACAAACCACTTTTTAAGAACACAGGCCTCTCTACCACTTCTACCCACATCTACTGGTGTATACCAAAGTGGGCTTGACAACTGTTTCATAACCTGTTTGGAAACAGGCCATGCATGGAATCTTTCTTTTGCAAAACTGGCATGTTTCAGTAATGTACACATAAAACTTAGAACTAAAACTATATAGCTCCCTGTAGACTATGCTAAAACTGTAGATTTGACATCAGAGATGGCGGCTTTGGCTAACAGTGCTGACAGAAAGGAAGAAAGGCTTACCTACTGAGTTCAGCACACAGCATTCTGGACACTGGTGTATGCAAGAAGAATATCCTGGAGTTGTAGGCATGTCTGTAGTCACTCATTTTTTAGACTGACTCGAAAGACTTCCCTTGTTACAGAGGAAGGAATGCACATGTGTGTGTCATGGTACGGGTGTGAGTGTGTGGGCATGTGGGCCCACGGGCCCACATGATCATATGATGTCCTTCTATACACAGGTTATGGATACCTGTGTTCCAAATCATGGTGGTATCTGCACTGTCATGCAGAGCTGGAACTCACTCGTATTTTCTTTCCACGTGTTATGTATTATATATGGCCAAAATTTGTTCCTTTTTCCCACTGTTCTTGTCAGTGCTTTTATCTTTGATATTGGTGTTTTAATACTTGACTGGATGGCTTCTAATTAAAATAGAAAGAATTCTTTCAAATACAGTGGGGCAACAGTCCATGACTTGGCCAGGGTTAGAGCACATCCCCAATGAAGGAGGACATAGGACGCAGTGGAGAACAGCATGGGCTTCACAGTAGGTCCAGGATTTGGGACTCTGCTCTACAGTTTCCTAGGAGAAGCATGTGGATATTTTTAAGCATAAGAGATGTTTCCCTAAGATTTTTATATGAAACTCACATTCCTACACATTCCTTCTCCTCTTGTGTGACTCTAATTTTCTACAATAAGCTTTGCCATCCAGTAGACATTTTTTATCCTTTGACCTAGATATTTCGGTTTTTCAATTTATCATGTAAAGTATTATCTGCCTATATATACCCCACTTTTCAGGTTCTTTGGCATGGAAGGATGATGGGTCCTCAGAGTGTCAGGTATTGTTGAGGGGTAGAGAACAACTGCCCTTGGACTCAAGAATAGTTAGGGAAGAAGGGATATAAATACCTGACATAGGGTGTGAAAAGGCCAAGGGATGAAGATATGTGTCAGGAAGATGAGGGTGAGTTGGCAAGATTATGGAACACACAATGAAACAGGCTCTGAGGAAGCAAATTCCTCCTGGAGATATGCACCCTCTGAAAACCTTCCTCTGTTTCCATGCATATCGTGTCTGGCTCTGTGACTTGAGGCTGAACCCCAGAGAAAGGAGTTCCCACACAGTCTGAGAAAGGAGAGTCACTGCAAGGAAACAACATTCATTGATGGGTCTTGTAGACAGAAGTCTGAGGGCCTCAGACATAGATTCCAGCCACCAACCCATCTCTGGCCTCAGGACTCAGAGTGCTCTATATATGCCAGCATTCATTTCAGTCTCAATACAGAATAAGACATTATTGGTTACAGGCTTAGGGTCTGAGGTCCCATGGATCAGGATTTGAACCCTGGTGCTGAATTCTACGGTCTTGGGCAGGTAACTTTGGATTTAATACCTCTCTACCTCTCAAGGTTGTTATTGTTTTGTTGTTGTTGTTGTTTGGTTTGGTTTGGTTTGAGGATTTTTTTTGTCATCATCCTCATGGGGTTATTCTAAAAATGGAATGAGTTAATGTATGGAAACAAAAGGAGAATACCCGGAGAAATGACTGTAATCTAATAAGCACTCTAATTCAGTCGGCTATTACCAGGTCTAGTACTTCTGGTGTTAAGTGGGAGATGCATATGTGCTCCCTGCATTTGTATTTAATCCTCCTGGCAATGAGATGGAAAGCAGATAGGGAATGGTGCAGGTTGCCATGTTGGCCATTAATCTACTTTACAAACTGAGAGTTCTAGACTACATTGGCCCCTGTCGGAAAGATTCTGACATATCAATTAAGGGCATTTAAAACACAGAAAATGACAAACTCCAAAAATAATGTGGCCTGGGAAGAAGGAGTGAGGAAGGCAACACATTGATAACATTGATCCTTTCCCAAATCATTCTTTCCCATTGGCAGGTAATCCCTAGAAAGAAAGCAAACATCCAGTGTCAAGACAATCCCTGGGAAGGAAAGGTCCATCAAGCCTAGAATGGCAGTCTCTGGGAGGAAGCCATAGCATTGATCCTTCCCCAAATAAATCCTTTCCCAGTAACAGTTCAATGGGACCCTGGAAGGAAAGAAATACTGAACACTGAACCCAGACCCTCTACTCTTCTCCAAGTAAAAGTATTTCCCAGTGAAAACAAATATCAAATTCTCATAAAACTCATTTCCTGAGTGCACAAACTGAAATGCTCTGTCAATAATTAAATTACCTCTGAGTGCAACCTACATAATCACAGACTCCCGCTTTGGCCAATGGCTCATTTTCCATCTGGAAAGTGGATCCACCAGAGGCATGACTCCACCTTTCAATAAAGGCTGTGCTGATCTGTGAAGTTGGCAACTGTCCTGGTCATTTTGTGCTAACAGGCATGAAAATGAAATGCTTGGAATCTGAAACAGGTATGTGGAAGGACTCGGTGAGGTCTTACTTTCCGATTTCCAATCTTTGGGCAAAAAAAGTATTGTAATTCAATGAAGCTCTCAGGTGTAAGTAGTAGACTCCAAGAAGCAGGAAGGAATGTTCATCAAGCCACATGATAAGTGCAGAGACAAATGTCGGATTATGTCACCGTACGAGATGGTATGATTCCTCACAAGAAAACATTTATAAATTAGCCTTTTGGTATTTGTGTGTGAACGTGAACCTCAAGTGAGCAAAAGGAATGTGTGGATTGTCAACTGTGTGTATGAAGTCATGGCTATAATGCAGACTAGTTATGCTTTCATGTCTATGCATTATTTGTATCAAAGCTTGTTCATGGCCATGTCAGGGTTTTTTCAGGTGTTTGGGGAGCAGCACTATTCCTATCAAGCAACATACTGCATAAGAGTTGATAATCAGGCATGAGTACCTTCTGAGAAATACGCTGCATCACTTTAGATAATTCACCCAACTTCTTCTGATCCTTGGTGCCTAATGTGAAACTCAGGGGATAGGGATAGCAACCACCTCAATCGTGGTAAAAACATACACCACAACCCACAAGTTTTCCGTTAGTCACCTCTTTGTTCCCTGGCTCCATGCAGACTTAGACCTGCTTTAGATTCCTATATATTCATTTACCTATTATAGAGTTCTGTATACACAGAATCACACACAATCTCCTGCTTGTGTCTGGCTTCCTTAACTCAGCATAGGATCCTTTTGTGCCCTTGACTTGTTACTGCTGAAGTATATTCCATCATATGGAGAGACCAGAATTTGTTTACCTTTTTTATTAGTTGTAGATGGACACAATACTGTTATTTTATTTGTTCATCTTGATGTGGTGGTGCAGATGGAACCCAATGCCTCACATGAGCTAGGCAAGCGCTATACCACTGAGACACAACCCTGGCCCTTTTTTAACTTTGATGATGTTTTACTGAAGTTGAAGGAAGGAAGTAGATCCTTAGGTTCAGCAAGCCATCCTTCTTGGGACAGTCTGTACTCTTTTATAATAGACAAACCTTCATCCTTTTGCACTCCTCTATTGTGCTGGGGAGATGTTATCTCAAGGCCAATTTCAGCCTTTGTCATTTTTCCTATTCCTCAGCGCCAATCATTGGATAGGATGAGTTTTTGCCATCTCTTCCTTACTGACCCTGGTTTGTGTCTATCTCCTATGGTGGTGGCCTCACTGCTGGGTAAGTGTTGGGTCCCTGGATCCAGTTCTTCCCCTGGCCTTGCCAGTGGTTGAGCTCCACCTTAGGTGGTCCATGCCTTACCACAGTGATTTTCTATTTCCTGTCTCTTTTAAAAAGACATTTGTCCTTACCTCCTACATGAGAATTCACACTTCACGTGTTCCAGCCTATTGCACATTTATTAGGATTGGAACATTATTATTCCAAAACACAATTATAAAAATGTTACATTAAATGCCATACTAGATTGGAGTCTCCCCATTTAAACTGTTTAGGTAGATGTAACCTTGATTACATGTTAGGGACACTTGGGGAACTTGAAAGAAATCAGAGAAAGGCTACACCCAGAATCCTTAAAGTAGAATGGGGTCAGTCCAGCCAAGCACAGTTTTTAAACTCTTCACATCAGCCACTGTGTTGTGCAGCCAGTGTTGCAAAAGACCATGTGGAAGCCTCCATATTTTTACTTACATTTGCCTGGAGATCCAGGGAATGGCCACAGCCTCGTTTTTCTGACTTCCAACTCAGTGCTGTTTCAGTGGCCTAATGAGTCCAGTAGTTTAGAGTAGGGGTTAGCAAAGAATGGCCTGAGGCAACATCTGGCCCACAACCTCTTTTTCTGTGGCTGCAAGCTGTGGATGACTTTTACATATTTGAGTGTTTGGATAAAAAGTGACAAGATGATTATTATTTCCAGACATGTGAAAGTGATTTGAATTCACCTTCATATTCAAAAAGGTGCATTACATCCAAGCCACATTTATGTTGTGCCTACAGCTACTTTTCCTTTTTGCATGGCAGAGTTGAATTATTGCGGCAGGGACAAAATGGCCTGCAAAGCCATACATATTCACAATCCAGTCCTTTGCAGGACAAGGTCCTGGAGCTCTGGCTTAGAGAAGCATCTTCAGAGCAAGCTCACAGGAACTCTGGTAAATGGCCATGTGTCCCCTTGACTAAGCCAACACAGATGTGCTGCAGTACCCTGTGACTTCACTTTTGGGTCTTGTGTGGCAGACCCTAGGACAAGGGCAGTAAGAGAAGTAGAGTTTCATTTTTAATTATTTCACAGATTTGTAAGTGGGCTTGTATCCTAAAGAAATCCTCCTTATCTTGCATTTATCTGTATATGAATCAAACAGAACGTAGATCATGTTCAGATGCTTCAAGAGCCAGGAAATCTTCGGATCAATCAACCACCTTCAAAGATCACTGTAGGTCAAACCATTATGACTACCCTTCTAGCCTTGCTACCCGTCACTTCACCTGGAATGTTGCATACTTCTATATGGCCTCTGGCTCCAGGGTCCCCATTAGATGAACGTGACAATGGCAGGATCTAGAATGGCATCTGTGGCTTATAGATATCCGCTGCTCCAAAGCACTTCAAAGATGACAACGCTCTCCTCACCTAAGCCTTTTTCAATGGCACAGGGACAGGAGTGCCTTCAGAATCATTAACAAGCATCTGTCATGCCCACCGATGCACTGGCATCATCAATACTTTCTTTCAAGTGATCACAGCTGACAATTTCTGCACCTGAGTCACCATGGCATGTCACAGAACTCCACTATTTCTTCCTCTAATGTGAACTGGACTCTCACCATCTTTGCACTGACTGAGGGCAGATCATCTTTCCAGATCCCCATTTCTTGCAGGGTCTTTTGCTTGCAATCAATTTTCATGTCAAGTCCTGAATTATCCAAGGTCCTAACTCACCTTTGCCTATTTTTCACTTTTGAAAATACTATAAAAAATAAACTTCCTAGCTTACAGAAGCTCTGTGAGGACCAGAAAAGCAGGCCTGGATCATGCAGAGCCAAGCAAGGCCCACTCATCTATAGGACTGCTTCAGGTGAAAGACCACTGTCGCAAGCCGTTCGTGGGCTGTGGGTGGGCTTTGTCGGTATCCCAGACGACTGAATAGGAACACCTGTTGTCTGGGAACTTCAGGTGGATATTCCCTCTGTGTAAGACTGCCCAGAGACCTTGTGAATTCATCTTCTGCTCTGCCATGTCCCACACAGCACCTGAGATGGGTGTGACCTGCTAAGATGCCAATCATCCTGCTGACTGCAGGACATCACAAAGCAAGACTCCACAGTTGAAACCTGATCCCTGCCCTTAAATAAACCATTGGAAACATTTTCTTTTGCCTGGCTCCAGGTCCTGTGTGGACTGGATCTATCAGGAGCTCTGCTTTTGAAAATACATTTCTGACTCTTTGTCTTTTGGTCTTCATTAATTACTTTAGACTTTAATTTCTCAGCTGGCTTATACCTTCCTCAGCAGGAAGAACAATGCCACGATGAGATGGTGGCCATATCCCCATACACCACTGCTGCCTGCTTTCCCACAGACACATACAACAGAGACTGAGTGACTTGTACCATCACCCATGACTGATCCTGCATGTGGTTCCCACATTCTTCAGAATTCCCTCCGAGTTTTATGTTGATGCATATGTTTGATAGAACTGTGGTCTCTTTGGAGACACTGATTGCAAGGGGCTCTGGTAACTGAGTGAGAGAATGAGAGAGGGGGGAGAGTTCTCTGGCATGCCTGCATGCTCATGTGTGTTCATGTGTGCTTCTTTTCACTCTTAAGTCTCCATATGGCTTCAAAGCTTCTAAGAATGGCTTGAGTGTCCAAATAGCCACCATGTGAGACAATTTCATTGTGTATTTGCAAAGCATGATAGTGTCTGCTATGTAAATCATTTATTCACAACAAAAGTGGCATTTTCTATTTGTTGTAAATTTTTTGTGTATACTAGTCTTATGTCCAACAAGCTTGATCGCTATTTCAATTTTAATTTTATGTAGGTCCTCTTCAGTTTTACATGAAGATAATCACACCGACAACTTTGCTTATTTTCCTTTTATACATACATGAGTTTATAAATATTTTTGTTGTAGTTGGACACAATACCTTTATTTATTTTTATGTGGTGTGGAGGATCGAACCCAGTGCTTTGCATGTGCTAGGTGAGCACTCTACTGCTGAGCTGAAACCCAAAGCCCCTATACATCCAATATTTTGAAAAAAAGAAATTGTAGTAGTAGAGAGACAGAATGCCTTTATTTTAGTTGTTTCATTTGTTTGTGGTGCTAAGGATCAAACCCAATGCCTCACACATGCATGGCAAGTGCTCTGCCACTGAGCTACTGCCCCAGGCCTGTGCATGCTTTTTATATGTACGTTTGAATGCAAGTTTGCAACAGATCTCTTTGCAGTGCTTCGTAGAATGTGTAGCAGCTGACTGTGCCAGGTTCACTACTATGTTGAACAGAAGTCTCCATAGGATCCATCTTTGCTTCTCCCAATTGTGAAAGGGAATGCTTCTAGCATTTCACTCGTAAGTGTGGTCCAGAATATAGTTTATTATTTTAAATACCAGTGGTCATTTTACAGAAATAATGTTCTCTTTGTGATTTGTGAAAAATTACTGTCATTATTGTGGTTTAATCCTAGTTCGTTAATTTACTGCATATTATTTTCACAGGATCTTTCCTTTCTTCAGGCATTGCTTTAATTGCATTAATTTACATTATGGACCTCTACAAAGGCTAAACAAATGTCGTGTGCTTGGGAGTAACCCCAACTCTGCCATGTTGCAATATCTAGTTTAGCTTTTGTTGGAATCTATTTGCGGCTGGGTTTTTTGTTTTTTTTTTTTTTTTTTTTTTTGTCATAGTACGTATGTAATTAATTGATATGGGTATTAATTCTGCCTTTACATGTTTTCCTTCTAAAGAATGCTTTTAATAATATTAAGATTTTTCTATTTCTTCACTTTGGAAAGTAGCATTTTCCCGACAATATTTCTTTTTAATCTGAAATTTCAAATGATCATCCTATCTTTTTCATATTATCTTGTCTTTATCGTCCTTTCTGTGACAGCTAGCATGACAGTTTCTGCATAGCAAGAGTGGCTCTTCTGTACTTTCTCACTAATGTTCCTCACCTGTGTGCCCACAGCTTTATCATTACCCAGTCTTTCTAAAACTCTTGACTTCTATCATTTTAGTTCAACTTTATCACAGATAACCTTGGTTATCACTGTTTTTTTTTAAATTTTCTGCTGTAATGTTTGTTATTTTTATTTTTTATGACCAAGTGGAAAGACATGATGTTAAATTTTGTTAAGTAAAAGATCAAGTAAGAGGGTTTTTGTCTACCACATTATATTTTCTACAAATTTTATACCTGAATGCACTGAATATTCAAATATCCAATACACTGAATTGCGTTGAAAGAGCCTGTGGCTTGTCAATGTTTTTTTTTTTTTTTTTTTTTTTTTGGTACTGAGGATTGAACTAAGGGGCACTGAAGTACTGAGCCACATCCACGGCCCTATTTTAGTATTTTATTTAGAGACAAGATCTCACCGTGAGCCTCACTGTTGCTGAGGCTGGCTTTGAACTCACGATTCTCCTATCTCAGCCTCCTGAGCCACTGGGATTACAGGCATGCCCCACCACGCCTGGCTAATATTGTTTTTGACTCATGCCATCACACCTATTCAACACAACTGTTAGGTAATCAGATGATTAAGGAAGGGGAGACTCTGTCACTGAATAAAGGAACTTTTATTACGAATATAACTGAACTTTAGTTAGCAAAGAGGGTATGGTGTCAAACGGGGTAGAGAAGAGGATCACTTTGAAATTGTACCTGTCTGCATTCAAATCCATGCTCTGTCCCTTATGGCTTTCATGCTTTTAGTCAAATCCCGAACCTCTGTTGGCTTTCTTTCCTCTATGTGGCAGTTAGTGCTGCGGTTTGCCGAGTGATTTCATGCCCCTCTCTTTCAGGTCCTCACCTGGTAGGGCTGCACTTCCTGACTGCCCTCATTTAAGCAGGGCCATCTTCGTGACTAGCTCTGACCAAGCCCTTGTGAGCAATGTGTGCTATTTCTACATCAGAACATCTGCTTACTAGTGTGAGGCCCTCTGGATTCTCCTCCACTCTGCACAATGACAGACCACTCTCGAGATGGTGGCTACTCCATCCATTTCAGGGTGCCTCTGAGACATTCCAATAAGAATCACTCAGGCCCCAACATCTACCATCCCTTGAAGGACACACACCTGCCATGGCTATGTAATAGGAGTGAATAATAGGTCACTGAAGTTTTCAGATGCCTAGTACCACAGCATAACACAGCCCTTCCTCACTGTTATAGCTCATTTCTCAAGAAAATAACACCCTCTCAGGATTTTTCTGAGAGAGAAATGAAATAAATTACATGATAATGTTATCCCAGTGTGTGCTATATAACAGGGACTCAAAGTAATCACAGCTGAAGTTATTCAATAATAAAAATGTTATGAAAATGTGTAGATGATTTGTATCAAATGAGAGGTACTGTGCTTGTTCACCCTGAAGGTAAGACACATCCTGACTTCAAGAGTGGGACACTTCCCAGTGGCTTAGGAGGCTGAAGCAGGAGGATCATAAATTGACAACCAGCCTCAGCAACTTAGTGAGACCCTGAGTCAAAATTAAAAAAAAAAATAATTAAAAAGACCTGTCTATGTGGTTTCCTGGTTAAGCATCCCTGGGTTCAATTGCCAGTACCAGAAAAAAAATTGGACACTCATTTGCTATGACAGATACTACTTCTTAAAAGACTTTCATTAGTTCTGTTACTTTTTGCCACAATTTTATCAGAAGTTTGCATATTGGGGCTACCTCTGAAGAAGAAGTAAGTGAAAAGTTTCATGCAGGAGATGCTCCAAATAATGAAATAAGTTGAATTATGAGCAAAGAGTAATTTCTGAAGGAGAAAAGTTTAAAATTATTATAAACATTCATCCCATTCCTTTTAGCAAACAAAAGCAGAAGATTTTTTAAATTTACAAGATTTAGTCTGAACAGAGATTCCCAAATATTTTTTGAAGTACACAACTCTCTCAAAAGCTCTGTAGAAAAATGTTCCATTCCTATAGAAAGTAGGGAAACTCTCTCTCTCTCTCTCTCAGAGATTCATGGTACATACAAGTGAAGTATCTCAAATATTTATATTTATATACATTTATATATGTGTGTATAAATATATATTCTACAGTATGGAAATCTGTTTACCTTCATTTCTGTATGTCCCATACTTCTTAAGGGTAGAGCACATTTTTGTCCTTGTCCTTCAGCCCTAGTGTTTTGCAGAACCAACTTGAAAATGCAGAAATGAGAGAAAAATAGATTATTTAAGCTATCTGTTACAATACATTACAAATGACAACCTTCTTTAACCATTTGTCAGGCATTATTTTTAAAAGCCCCATTCTGCTTAAATGTAAGCAGAATCTTGTTATTGTTCAATTTAATCCAACACCACATTGCTGATGTATCAAATGTACTGCTTATGGTTTTACTTAATATTTTTCTTAAATCTATTCACCATAATTTTCCACCTGAAGGAAAGGAGGGAGTTTTGGGGAAGGAGTCTAAGAAGCAATGCTTAGAAAACCAGGGTGAAATTCACCAGAGTAACATGGCTCTATTACTTTAAGCTATTTACAGACCTGAAGCAGAAAAGGCTTATTTACCCCCTCCCAAGTGGGCTTTTAAAAATGGCTGGACTTCAAATTCATTGCAGGAAATAAATCCCGAATCTTCTCCTCATGGCTAACTTGGCAGTTTAGTGAAATATTAAAGCCTTTAAAAAAATTTACCCTCTCCCCCACTGACCCCGTTCTCGGCCCCCGCCTCCCTCCTAAAATTACTTATTTCCTGAGCATATGTTTCAAACATCTCCTGGGAAACTAAGTCCAAGGAACAAAAAGAATCTTTACAGAATCAACTATGAGATGGAAATTACGATTAGTTCTGGAATCATCAACTGTAAGACCTGGCATCTAGGAGGGCTCTGGTATCCATGGATACACCAGGTGGCAGAGGAGGGGAACGCGAGGTATAGATAGCAAATCCAGAGGCGTGATCACCGGCCAAGATGGGGTTGTAGCGAGGGTCTGAGGAGGGGAGCATGGTCCCATTGGGCTTCGAGAGCCCCGCCCTTGAGGGGTGACTGACAAATCCATGAACCCCGCCGACTCTGCCCTGCTACCAGTCCCCAGGCTGGCGCTTTGCCTGCCCCCACCTCTCTTCCTACCCCCAACAGTTCCCATGAGTTCAAGACCAGGGGAGGTCGCACACGTGGATCAGACAGATGGACTCTGACTCTCTCTCTCTCTCTCTCTCTCTCACACACACACACACACACACACACACCTGCACGCGCCATAATCAGAACTGTACAGAAGTTAAGCCACAATCGCAAAGTCCTCTCCCTACCGCTTCCCAGCCCCTCTCTTCACGACGCCCACTTGTGGCATCCACTCGACTACCCTTCAAAGCCCAATCCCAGAGTAAAATTCTCCTCCCAGCTAATGTTCCTCCTACCAGGAAAACTGTCCACCGTGACAGGATATGAAAGTTTGTGGACCGGTTGGGATTTGTGTCAGATTCTAATTAAACTTCAGCCAGAACACGCCACTGATGGCAGTTCGAAGGATCTGTGGCTTGTAATTCCGACTCCACTCGTCAGTAAGCCAAGATCCGGGCAGCCCACTTAAAGGGAAGTTCCTGGTACTTGACCTTTTGGAGGTCACGTGGGTGGGGGAACCACCTGACGCACAGGGGTGGGGCCTTCTCAGCGTTCTGTGATACAGAGGGCTGAGCATCGCGAGATCATCGCGTGGCATGTGACCACAGGGACAACAGCTATAGGCTCGCTGTGGTGCTCACGTGACTGCGAGCGATTTGCCTGCGTGTGAGAGGACTTTCAGCAATTTTGTTAGTTGTTAATGTGTGTGGTTTCAATTAAAAGAATGCTGAAATTTAGCAGCCTCTTCTTATTTGCCATCGTAGAGGAAAAGTGGTCAGTTGACCACCGTTATGGGTCATCATATTAGCTGTAGGTTTTCTTGATTATGTCTGTTAAGTAACAAAGATAACTTTTTTGAGTTGTTTTCTGAATGTGTGTGGAATTTTCTCAAGTGGTTTTTCTGTGGCCATCATGTTTTTCTTCTTAATTGTTAATATGAATGGCATTGATTTTCAAAAGTTGAATTAGTCCATGTTTTATTCCTTAGATAAACCCCACTATTTTATTAAATTTTACACATCACTGGATTCAATTTGCTATTATATTTTGAGGATTTTTGCATCTGTGTTTGCAAATAATACTAACCTAAATTTTTTTCTCATCTATTTTCTTGGGGTATCAGGGAATGACCAATCTCATAAAGTGATCACGCCTGTATCTTGGAACAGAGTTTTTTAGACCCGGTATTACTTTGCCTTACTTGTATTTTAAATACATATGTTACATGGTGTGGACTTAGATCTTATTGTTCAGAAAACATTTTAAACTATTAATTCAATCTCTTTAACCTTCTTAAGGCTATTCCGGTTTCCTAATTCTTTTTCCATAGGCATCTCTCAAGGAGTTGCTCCATTTCATTAAATTTGTCAAATTGATATAATTTTTTGTACTGTTTCTTTCCTACTCTTTATTGTTTTGGGTTTTGTAGTGAAATCTACCCTTTCATTCTTTTACATCACAGTGGGATGAAACCTTATAAAAATGTGTACATTTTACATAGATATACTATATGATGTCTCATATACCTGTATAGTAAAATGATTACTGTAGTCAAGCAGCATTTTTGTTTTGTTTTAATACACCATAACAGTGGAATGCATTACAATCCTTATTACACATATAGAACACAATTTTTCGTATTTATGTATATAAAGTATGTTCACATCAATTTATGCCATTATACATGTACTTTTTTGCATTACAATTCTTAATACACATATATACCACAATTTCATATCTCTGTTTGTATAGAAGGTATGTTAACACCCAATTCAAGTCTTCATACATGTACTTTGTATAATGATGACCATCACATTCCATCATCCTTGCTAATCCCCTCCCCTTCCCACCCCTCTCGCCTATCTCGAATTAATCTAATCCTCCCATGCTCTCCCTCCCTATCCCACTATGAGTCACCCCCCCCCCTTATATCAGAGAAAACATTTGGCATTTGTTTTTTGCGGACTGGCTGACTTCACTTAACATTATCTTCTCCAACACCATTCATTTATCTGCAAATCCCATAGTTTTGTTCTTTTTTAATGCTGAGTAATATTCCATTGTGTATAAATGCCACATTTTTTTTGTCCATTCATCCCCTGAAGGATATCTAGGTTTGCTCCACAGTTTAGCTATTGTGAATTGTGCTCCTATAAACATTGATGTGGCTCTGTCCCTGTAGTATGCTGTTTTTAAGTCCTTTGGGGTATAGTCCGAGAAGAGGAATAGATGGGTCAAATGGTGGTTCCATTCCCAGATTTCCAAGGAGTCTCCATACTGCTTTCCAAATTGGCTGCACCAATTTGCAGTCCCGCCAGCAGTGTATGAGTGTACCTTTTTCCCCACATCCTTGCCAACACTTGTTGTTTGTCTTCATACTAGCTACAAGCAGCACTTTCAATTTGTTTCTTGTAATCTCTTGGTCCATATGATTGAAATCTAATAAATTTCATTTTTAAAAAATACAATTCATATTTCTGGACATATTATGTTCCTTTTCTCCTTGCTATTTCCTTATCTTTATTATGTCCACCATTCTACTTTCTTTGTTTTCTATTTGTTCTTATTTTTTCGTTCTTAAGGTGATATGTGATCTTATAGTTTGAAGGCGTTCAATAACTTTAAAAATTCAAATTTAATTTTAATTTGACAGATAATAATTTTATATATTTATCATGTGGTAGAGAAAAATGGGAACTTTAGCATTTTTAGAGCTGACAGGCTGTGGTTTTGAACTCTGAAACACAGCAGCTCTGTTTACTGACACTTAACTACAATGGCTAACAGGTACCTGTAAAAGATAACCACAGTAGTAGAAGCAGGAAACAAAATAGCAGAGAAAGAACAATCCTCCTTTAGCCTTAGTGCAGTAGACTCCCTAAGCTTTATGAGCTTAAAATCCCTAGGTTGTTGACAATTTTGTACCCATATAAGGATGTAGAATGCACCCTCCAATAGAGTTGCACTAACTCCCTTGCCTTAATGTACCTCCAAATTGCTTATGTGTAAAAGTAAAAGCCCTGCTCTTCTCAGGGCTCAGACTTTAGGAATTATCCCTCTGGGCCATGGTGCCACTAATAAAGTGTTGCTTCCAGATTTCAGTATCCTGATCCTCATTTCCTGCTACGTTTCTGATGCATTGGCCAGGAAAATAGGAATCAGATATGGTGGTCTTTCACCTCCCTTGTTTGCTGGGGAACTGCTGAGGATTCCACAGGACTGGTCACAACCTCTGGAGCCAATGGGTTATTTCTCTTGCTGATGGGGTCCTATCCCAGTTCTAACATTGTGGGACATGGGGCAATAGCAAAACTGGGTGAGACTTAGCAACCAACACCTGGAGCATAGCCTGTCTGAATTGGTAAGAACCCAGGTTCCAATTTATCATTCCTGCCCTTAAGGACAGAAGGGGAGCCTAATTACTTCCCATAGACACCCTAGTAAATCTGTCATTATATGTGGATTGATAGAGTGAAGATGTGTCAGAGACACCTGAGTAGTCCTGTCAGGAGTGGAACAATATGAGTGAAATGGTATCTCTGAGGTCTGGAAATTGGGTGGAGAGCTGTTGTCATATGAAAGTGTGTGAATGAGATGGACAGTAGAAAGGTTCTGACCCAGCCCAGGGACTAAAGCAAGTGTTGACTTTTCAACCCATGGTTCCATGGTGCCTCATACAGTCAAAGGCAAATTTTCACCTACATACATCTAGGTGGAAACTCCTGGTCAGGAGTTTATTCTGCATCCTACTAAGATTAAGAGGATCCTAAGTCCCCAAGAGGTAAGCTGCCAGAGACAAGACAAGCAGCATTGTTTTCCTTTGTGTTTCAGAAAAAAAAGACCCCTTGCCTTTCTTTCAAAACCCCACTCCCTTCTGTGTCTGTCTTGATGTCTGGTAAAGGGTGAAAATGGGTGGACAGGAGAGTACGTGTACTCCTTTAGAATGTATGTTAAAGAATTTTTAGAAGGGATTTACTGCTGACACTAGTATTAAACTCACCCCTCAAAAATTAAGACTCTTTGTGAGATTGAATCAGGGTGGCCTTCTGAAGGGTAAGTTGACCAAAAGATTATCTGGTCTGTTTATTTGGTGGTCATAGAAAAGTCAGGGCACCCAGAGCAGCTTCCTTATATCAATATTTGGTGGGATCTAGTCAGAAATAAACCCTCATGGCTTAAGGCATACACACAACATTCCAAAGTTATGATGACAAGGCTTATGGACACAGGCACCTGTATTGACAGACAATGCAGAGGACAATCCAATGCCCTACAGGCTCCCCAACATTCTGCCACCAAGAGTGCTGACAACTCCACTGGCACCCTCACTCTTCTCAACAGAGGCTTTCTTCTCTGAGTCCTCCCAGGGTTTCAGTGCCTTCCTTATAATGTCTCATCAATCTCCATAGCCAAAGTTTAGAACTCTCCAACACCAACAAGGTGCAAGAAGACAGCTGGTCGGGCAGAATTCGGAGTCACTCCAGATGCCTCTAAGAGAGACATGAATTCCTATTTATCTTGACCAAGAGGGCCAAATTCAGGGAGGTGACCATGTCTTTGTGTACCAGCCATTCACCACCACTGACCTTCTAAACTAGAAGCATCACACTCCTTCATTTACTAAAAAGCCCCAGGCCGTGATTAACTTGCTACAGTCTGTTATCCAAACTTATAAATCCATCTATTCAGATTACCAGCAACTGCTCTGGACCCTCTTCAACATAGAAGAACACTGCTGAATCACTCAGAGAGCCCTAACATGCTCCAACATGATGCTGAGGGTGCACATCAGTATGCCCCAAATCAGTTCCCTCATGAAGATCCAGGATGGGATCAGAATGTTGCCAAAGATTATCAGCTACCTGGAAGCACTCACTAATGGGATGAAAGTGGGAAACAAGAAGACCATGAACACTAACAAGACTACCAAGTTCCTTCAAAGCACAAAAGAAAGCCCAAGCCAGTTCTATAAAGTCTGTGTGAGACATTCCATTTTTATACCCCCTTTGATGCAGCAGCTACTGAAAACCAAAGAATGATCAATGCAACCTTTGTGAGTCAATCTCGGGAAGACTTTTTCTGAACGCTCCAAAAGCTAGAGGACTTTGCTAGAATGAATGCAAGTCAGCTGATTAAAATTGCTACCAAGGTCTTTGTCCACTGAAATTAAGAGGCCCACCAAGAAAATGTCCAAAACATGAAAGAAGAAAATGGATATGTTGGCAGTGGACCTGAGTGGAAGATTGTACAAAAGCAATCAAGAAAGAAAGAAAAATAAAGGCAGACAAAAAAAGAAAGAAAGAAAAAAGAAAAAGAAAGAGGCAGACAAAAACAAGGAGAGTCTTCATACAACGCAAGTTCAACAGACTGAGATGCCTAGGGTAAAATCAATGTGCCCAGTGTCATAAGAAAGTCACTAGAAAAAGAATGCCCCCACAGAGTCACTGTGGTCATAAGAGTAAGGGGCAAGCCAGAAGGAGAAGACACTCACCCTTAGGAGTTCTCAGGCTTGTGAAGGTTTTATTAGCCTTTCAGTTTCACTGAAAGACTGCTCAGAAGACTAGGAGAGACTATGCTCTATTCCCCTCACCCCCCAAGAACCTATGGTCAGAATAATAGTAGGAGGCCACAGATTGACCATTTCTGAATCCCTGTTCCTGCAACATTGGAACTCACCTAATTACTCATGAACTCCTATTTCTCCTGGACTGCCCTGTTCCTCTGTCAAAACTCCAAGCACAGGATCTTGGGTTGTGGCTCAGTGGTAGAGCTCTTGCCTAGCACATGTGAGGCACTGGGTTTGATCCTCAGCACCACATATAAATAAATAAAATAAAGATATTGTGTTCATCTACAACTAAAAAAATATTAAAACAAAATAAAACAAACAGCAACAAAACTCCAAGCACAAATCACCTTCACTCCCAATGGTGGGCAGTTCTCTTTCCTGGATAATTGGCAACAAAGTTTCTAAACTTAGCCATACCAGAAAAAAAATGAACACACGTGCTGCCCATAGCCCTACTTAGAATTATGTTCAATTCTAATAAACAAACTGGGTTCTTTCCTTATGAAATTCTGTATAAAAGGCTCACAAATGTAATCAAGGCCTTCTCAGAAATTGGCAATATCACCCTGAAACAACAGAAACAAGACTTGGGGATGATCCTAATTAAGATACATAAATGGATCCAAGAATGTGTCCCAATCAGCCTCTCTACTTCAGTTCACCCTTATCAACCAGGAGATCTAATATAGGTAAAAGACTGGAACATCCAACCATTAAAAGCCGTGTGTAGGGGCTCCTATCCTGTTCTTTTATCTATACCCACTGCTGTCAAGGTGGATGAGGTGACCTGTTAGATTCATCACAGCTGACTAAAACCAGTAACATGCAGTGGAGCTGAATAGAAATGCTTTTCAGGTCCACAACAGCCTGAAAAAAAACTATTCCTTGGATGACACTCCATCACAACTGGGCAATAACATACAAGCCCTTCTTCAGTAACTATGTGGGCTGACTGCTCAACACATGGCCAAAGCTGGGACCATTTTTCTTTCTGGTGATCAAACCCAGGGCTTTGTGCATGCAAGACAAGCACTCTACCAACTGAGCTATATCCCAAGCCCAATCTCACTATCTTTAATAACTAATTTCTCAACCTATTCAACAACATTACTTCACAAAGCCATGGGTTCAATCACCAGCACCACAAAAAATTAAAAAATGATAGTGAGATTACTATTAAACTATGTAGGAGTTGAAAATGGAAAGAAGAAATGGACAGATCGATGAAGAAAGAAAGAAAAGGAAAAATAGTAAAGGTAAAATAGGAGGAAGAAAAATGGGTAACATTGAGACAGGAGCAGAGGAAATGGAAGAGGGATTATTTAGTGAATTTCTTTCTCTTAAGTGCCTCAGTGTTGAGAGCCACAGCTGAAGGGGCCCCAGCAAACTTCCAGCTGCCGGCTGATGATTGGCTCACAGCGGCCCCAGCAACATCTAGCTGATTGGCTCCTCGGCCCCAGCAACATCTAGCTGATTGGCTCCTCTGCGGTGATGCTCATTGGGCTGTTTCCCTGCCCTTTCAGACCACAGAGCTGCTCATTGGGGGACTTTTTTGGCTCCGCCCACATGACCCAGCCAATCGGCCTCAAGAGCAGGAGGACTGTGGGAGGTGAAGAGAGAGGCTTGTGTTGGAGAGAGAGGCTTGTGAAAAGCTGGTGGTGGCAGTTGAGGCTCTGAGGATTTTTCCTGAGAGGCTGTTTTGTTTGGCGTGTGTGGTTCTAAAAATAAAGTTAGTTTCTTTTGACAAGTGGCTCCTGATTGTGCCCAGCCAGACTGCGGCACCTCAGGCTGGGAGACTAAGTATTGATACTCCCACTCAACATGGACCTGCTGCTATGGCCAGTATTCAGCACCACTTTGAGGAAGATACTAAGCCTTCTTAACTACAATCACTACAGAGCAAAACCATCTACTAATAAACCTTAGGGTAAAAACCTGTTGAAAACATTCTCCACAATTCCTCTAATCCAATTATAAAATATCAGGAATATTCCTAAATAGGCTGAAAAGTTACTTATTACACTAGTGAATTGCTGTGAAACTATATAGGAGTTGAAAAGACAAAAAATGGAAAGACAAAAATAAGAAATGTTAAAAGGGAGAAAAATAATGCACACTAGGATGAAAAGAAGAAAAATGGGGTGGCGATTTGGGACAGGGGCAGGTAAGGCAAGGGGGAAAAGAAAGACTAGGAGGAACAAGTGTAAACCTGAGCTAGGAGAGGAAAGATAGAATGATTCCAATTAGTGCTTTAAAATATTGGAGGAAATACAGTTAATTGGGTTGAGGACTGCAGTATTGAATACTAAGAGAACACCTATTGATTCAACACAAAAGTAATATCTCTAAGATCAAAACTCATACCAGCCAGAGGCTGGGCTTGTGGCTTAGTGGTAGAGTCCTTGCCTCATCCATGTGAGACACCACATAAAAATAAAACAAAATGAAGTTATTGTGTCAATCTACAATTTTAAAAAAAATTTAAAAAAACCTGATACCAGCCAGGCACAGTGGCATATTCCTGTAATCCCAGTGGCTAGGGAGGCTGAGACAGGAAGATCACAAGTTCAAAGCCAGCCTCAACAAAAGTAAGGCACTAAGCAACTCAGTGAGACCCTGTCTGTAAATAAAGTACAAAATAGGGCTGGGGATGTGTCTCAGTGGTTGAGTGCCCTTGAGTTCAATCCCTGGTACCCTACCCTGCAAAAAAAAAAAAAAAAAAAAAAACCTGATACCAGAACTATTTATGATATTCCATGCTGAGCTATTTGAGGTCGTGATATTTGTTATTGACTCCTCCTGATTTGTGTTTCATCAAGATTTGGGACCTTTAGAAGATACCTACTGCTCCTTGAGTTTACCCCTAATTTTCCCTGGGTGTGGAGGTAGTGATAATACCAGCATACCACCGGTAAAATTCCCGGAGGTCCTTTCCAATCTTTCAGAGGAAACAGTTCCTAGTTGTGACTTAGGAACAAGCTTAGTCCCTGTTAGAAGGTGTAGCCTTGTGTGCCCTTCTGAAGAAAAGTCAATATACCCAGTACTATTAAACTCCCATGTGAGTTACCCTGTGTATATTTTGGAATGTGTGGGGTGTGGTGGTCTAAAGTAGAGATATGGTGGTCTACTGAAGTGGCACGGGGTGACACGTGGGAAGTGCAGTGCTGCAGTTCTGTCTGGAATGGGCAGGTTGCATGTCAGTGGTGTCACTGTTCAGGGACTACCACAACATGCAAATAAAAAATTATGTCCACAAAGAAATATTCCATTAGGGAAAGTATGGAGAGGAGTGAGAAGGTCGAGATTCCATTCAGGGTATATATATTCAAGAGCTGTGTGTCATTTGTGATGAGACAACTCTCTGAGACAGTGTGAAAACCCCGTGAGTGTAAAAATTATTTTAAAATAGTTATGGAGTGCTGGCAGAGAGTATGGTGAGAAAGGGACCATGAACTGTTCCACCTCCTCAGGGACCCATGGGTCACTCAGACCTCAGGCAGGTGGGTGAGCTGGGGTCCTTGCCCTGCCCAGGGGGCCACCAGAACACCACAGGGACTTGGAGAACCCGAGAAGGAGTGTAGCGGCCACCAAGTTTAGCCACACATTAGACATGAGGGCACACAGAGCAGGCCCCTAATGGGGGAGGGACTACTCCCTGGTTCAAGGAGCATTCACCTTCAAACTTTCCTGGAAGGTGAGCGAAGCCCCAGAAGACCACAACTGGTGGAATGGTTACCGCCAGCCAGTGGAATGTTAACTGTTGGCTGGAGAATGGTTATCCACCTACTGTGACAGGTGATGGGGGCGTGGGGGTGATGGTTAGGAGCCCATGAGTGGATAGTTAGCGCCTTACAGGTGGAAGGGTTACCTACCATCGGGTGGAAAAGACAACGGTGTGTGGGGTGTGGGGATGGTTAGCACCTTACAGGTGGAAGGTTAGCGGCCATCAGGCAGTTGTTCTTCATTCTGCCCAAGAGAGAAAGGGTCAAGGAACACACTGTTCTTTTTTTGGGCCAGTTAGAAGTGTCCATCACCCTTTGAGAAGCTTTGTAGAAGGCCTCTGCATATAATATGAAAAGGTGCTCTCAACTTTCCCCCAACCTTTTTTTATAAGTCTTTTGTAGTTGTAGATGCACAGCATGACTTCATTTATTTTTATGTGGTGCTGAGGATCGAACCCAGTGCCTCACACACACTAGGAAAGCAGCCGGCCAATGAGCCACATCCCCAGCCCCTCCACCAACCTATTAATAGAAAACTTTTGCAACATCTGGACATTCTAGATGTAAAGAGGTTGCCAACCTATGATATAGTAGAAATTAACATATCTTGTAAATGCCCATTTGTTTTAAAAAATCAGAAAAGAGATTTCTTCTGGAAGTTATTTTGAAATGGAGTTGTGGGACCACTCATGCACATTTGTTCAGGTCCGTTAGAGGAAATGGAGAAGATGACCTTGAGAGGAAAGAGAAGGTGGTCCTGTGCCAGACTGGTTATATGTAAAAGACTTTTTTCATAACCATAGTTTTGTGTGTGCATTTTATTCCACATTAATGTACGTTTAGTTGACAATGGTAAGTACTAGTCTTTCTAGATGTTCTAAAGTGCCTGGTATGTGTTAAAAGTAGAGGTCGTAAAATATAACACATTTTCTAAATTTTATTTTTGTTAAAATTCCTATGAAATGATTTTTTGAGAAATAGCCAAACCTTCTGTTGAGTAGTACACATTGTGTGCTGTTTCTCCAGAGCGACATGCCAGTGTTATCATAAGTAGGCAAGAGTAACCGTTGTTCCCTATAGCTATGCATTTTATTTGCTGTGTACATAATGTATATAAAGGACAAACAAATCCTCTTCTGCATCTAGTCTTCCTAGATGTTAAAAAGATTACCAGTGTATGACAAAAGTAGAATTAGTAAACAAATTTTGTATGTTTTGTGTTAAAACTCCTAGGAAAGATTGTCTTCTAAAAATTTGAGAATTATAGCCCAATGGATAGGTGAAAGGCCAGAATGCTCATATTTTGAAGACATTTTCAAATTAGAACTATTGTTACATATGTGCAGTTTTTTCAAGACTATCATGTACATAGTGGACAAATTGAGTCCTTCTTTGAAACATCTAGTTTATCTAGGTGTTTAGAAGTGCCTAGTATGTTAAATGTAGAGGTTGTAAAATATCACTTTGGAAATATCTTTTTGCTAAAATTCATATGAAATGCTGTCTTTGGGGAATTAAAATATCTAAACAACTCTGTGAGCACTATAGTGCCATCTGTACCTGTTCAGTGATGTGAAAAAGGCAGAAGCACTTGCAAAATATAATGTTAGTGTGCTCATACTTGAACATCTTCAGGGACAGAGTTTAGACCTAGTATGGCCCTGGGTATTTTATTGTGTGGGGAGATGTTGGCATTATTAAATCAATGCATCTCCAGGACTGTACCCAAAGAGTCTCCCCAGGGCTCCACTAGTGGAACAGGGGAAATCAGTCCTTCACCACTTGTGTTGTTGGTGGATACTGCCCTTTATGGCCTCCTGTGGTCTGTCCCTGAGTGCTGTCACTCTTCCCCATTCAAATTATCTGGCTGCTGCTGGTGGTGGTCCTGCATGCTACCAGAATCAAAGAAGGGAGGGAGGTAGACACTCTCTGGCCTCTCCAAAATTTATTACCCCCAGAGAAAATGCTCTGCAGGCCAGAAATACTATGTATTTGCTAGATTCAGTCCAGATCCCATGGCTGGCATCTGCTGGATTCTTGTATTGGACTCAGCCCCAAACTCACACATCTGAGCTCTCCATCTCTGTAGGTGACGCTACAGCACGGACATCCCAAAATGGCTCCTGCTTTGGCTCCCTATGCACAACTGGCAGGTTCAGGGTGTTTCTCCTGCACCAATTTAAAAAAGTGAATAGCCTCTGGGTCAGCCCAGGTAGGCTGCCCCTCCAATCCCAGGATTCTCCACACCAAAACTGTCCACAGCACTTTTCATCATTTTTCTACTTGTGCAGTAATTTTGCCCCTCCCACCAGAAGCCCAGCTCCAATTTTGTTCCTTTTCTGATGCACCCAAAATTCCCCAATCTCCAAGGCTCTCTGTCCAATATTGAGTATCTGTGAAGTCCCTTTTTCACCTACTTCACAGAGAACCAGTATGCCTCCTGCTTGGTCCCAGTGTTATGGAGCTGTGAGAAATGCCACTTCCCTTTTATCTGCCCTCTTATACTTGAATAGTAACTTCCTGATAATTATTTGAGTTAACGGAGGACATTTGCCAACTGGTTGTGCCTTTAAAATTTGTCTTCAACATCCCCTTTATCCCTTTGGGCCCTAGTACTCATAGGACCATGGCTTCTTATTCTGCTCCTCAATTTGAAAAAGCAGGCAATCCTGGTTGTGTTCTAGATGATATCCCCAATTGAGAAGGCTAGCAATTAGGCTCCCTGAACTGGGAGAGATGAATGTAGTTTATTTTAGTTAAGTGAAAGAGAACTTCTGGTATTTTTCCTGTAGGACAAAGGGAGAATGCAGAAGAAAAAGGTATCTTGTGAAGGTCTAAAGATGGCAGTCTAATTTTGAAACTAGGAAAGGTCTATCTTGGAAATCTCCCATACTTGGTCCCTGTTTAAGAGGTGTCCACCAAGACACCGCTTAAAGACTTGTGGTTTGGATCCCAGAAAGCATTTTGAAAGCCTAGCATTCCCTAGATACTTTGTTTAGGCACTTGAGAGAAAGAGAGAGAAGATGAAATAATGGAGGGTCAATAGGACATATAGAGTAGTGGGGAGGAACCAGAGCATCAGGGTATAAATGTGGAAGAGGCATTTCTGCAGAGAAGGAGAGAGACTCTTTGGATCATGCTCTGGAGATTAACAGGTCACATCTCAAAGATCTCAGATAAGACTGACTTCATCTCAGGATCCTCGGTTCACCATGCCAAGTCAGTCAGAAACATAAAGATGTTTTATCTTTAGTATCCCTAAGCGCTGTCAGGGTCAGACTCGGGACATGAGACCTTCATGCAGCACTAGGGAGTCACCTCAGTCTTCTGCCTTCAATTCTCTCAAGCCTTCCTCTCTCCCATGAACCAATTCTGTCCCACAAAAAAAGAAATGGAAACAAGTCAGGACCAACACTTGCAATGCCTAGGTGAAGGGGGATTAGCCCACCTGCCCAGCAAGCCTGCCATCTCAGTTATAAGACTGGCAACTGTGCTAATCACTTTTAACTGGAAGACAGGTGCCTAGTGTTTAAAGACAGTTTGTTCAATAAGAAAGAGCACAGAGAAGAGAAATAAGAGCTCCCTTGTCCATATTCCTCACCTTTCTGAGGATCCTGGACAAGCCCCCATAAATGTAATACAGAACATGGATGGATAGTTTGTCTCATGAAAACAAAGAATGAAATCCATGGACACAAGTGTAAGAGCAAAGTAATAGAATTTATTATAGTAATAGAAAGAAAGTAGAGATCCTGAAGGGTAGGTTACCTAAGAGAAGGGTACCAAGAGGTTATTTTTGTCTAGGGGTTTGTATGGGCTTGATATGTACCTACAGTTGATTGGCAGGATGATTCATAAAGGGGCCAATCAAATCTCTCTATATTGTTTTCTTCAGCAAATCTGGAGAAATGTGATTTCTAAGCCTTTATTAGCACAAGGGTAGGGGTAAGGGTCTGTTGCCACAAAATGAAGTACCTTTTGTGGTTGGTTGTTATCTAGGGACTGTTAAGGAACCAGCCTTGTGGCTAGGTATAGCTGAGATTAGAAGCTTGATTTCCCAATCTTCTCTTCCTCCTTTCCTTCCCCAAACTCTTCTCCTGGCTTACTATGAGTGGGCTATCCTTCTGTCTCACCAGCAGAGAAAGTGACCACCCTCTACATTCTCATGGCCAGAGAAAGCACTGCACTCATGCTCCCAGAGAAGGTGACCACCTGCTGAGTTCCTCCACAGGGGAATGTTTGCACCCTTGCTTGTGCTACCAGAGGGGGAGGCTGAAACTGCAACCCCACATCTGGGGAAAGCGTGTGCTTGTGATATCATAAAAAGTGACCACCCTCTGCCATCTCAAAGCAGGGGAAAGTACACAAGCATGCCACTGGAAAAGGCTGAGTTCCCCACTCCAAGGAAAGTGCAAGCTTTAGGGACTCCACTGCACTCCCACCACCTACAAAAGAGGCAGCACTTCTGCAACCAGGAGAAAGGAGTTAGGGAACCCCTGCAGTTAGCCAAAATTCCCAGAAGGCACCTAGAACACAGAGACTGAAATAGGCACAAAGAAAAGTTAGCCTAGATCATTCAAGAGTAGGACCCTAAGGGAGAAAGCTCCCACTATTGCTGGCCCTACAGTGGACACACAGGAGCATCTGCACTCCCGGGCAGATACAAAAAAATTTCATGTTTATAGCGATGAGGGAGAAACCTGTGGAGGTTTGCCCCTATACCAAGAAGTGGATTTTATCAGAGACCCTAGAGTTCCAGACATCCTGCAGAGACCATCATTCCCATTTTGATAGGGACTGTACAGAATTTCTCAAATACCCACTCACAGAGTTCCAAAGTTTGATCTAGACTAAACCCCAATTATTGGAATCTTCACTTTAGAACTATGTAATACCTCAACACAGAAACACACAATTTATCAACATCCAAACTGTTTTACCACACTGTATACCAAGAGAAGAAGCTGAAATCTACTACAAACAGCTTTGCCTCCTAGCTACAAAGGCTAGAAGAAAGGCTTAATAACACTAA